>NC_046658.1:155359955-155420414 GCF_010883055.1 Belonocnema kinseyi
TTATGACTCAATTCGAGTTATTAATTATATTTATTATTTTGTTATTTTCGCCATTTTAAGTATGTACGTACATATATCAGCAGAGAGCGGACGAGCGTAGTCTGAAGTTGCACACTGACTTCTCCCACCACTCCCCCCATGCTACGGTTCTCTGCAGCGAGGAAGCCTAAGCTAAGCTCGTTGCGCAACTTAAGACTGCGCTGGTCCGCTCTTTGTATATCATGGTGTCCATTTTAAACAGAGAAAAAAAATCGCAGTCATTTCCCGTGTCTTTCTTGGTTCTGAAACATTTTTGGGCCACCTTGCCTTCTATAACGGAAACTTTTCCTGCGGGTCTGCAGCGCATAGTAAGCAAATTAGTATTGGGGTTGTAGCATCAATAAGATTTATGATGTGATAAATAAATCCCATCTACAACCTGAAAAGGTAAATTGGCTAGAATATTTAATTATATTATTTTTTTAATTCAACAAAATGAATTACATTTTAACAAAAATTACTGAATTTCTATTTAAATAGTTCCAAACCGTTTTGAAAGAAATTAATAATTTTATATTCCTTGATCAACATTGTTCTAAGAAAATTTGACACGCGTTTTTCTCAAAACGTTGTTTGTATAAATTTTCTCCATGATATCTCAAAAACGGTTTGATATGTTATTAGGATGAACAAGAATCATTTGGAAATTCAGAGCGGTTCTATTTTTTGAGGCAAAATTATAAACAAAAAACTAGTGAAACTTTAAAAATTAATTCTCAAGGACTTACCAATTATTCAATTTTCAATATTTTCTAACAATCCTAGTACATGCTATCCTTACAGATTTACAAATTAAAATGTTAATTTATTTTTTTATTTTGGATCTACTAATTAGCCGGAATCATAAAGACACTCAATATCCTTTTTTTAAAATGGGTGTCTTCTTCGCATTACAACTTATGCTACATATAGATTTATGTTTAAAAAATTGTTTAGACGATACTGAAATCATAAAACGTTCAAAGTTCTATATTTTTATTGAACCAACAAAAAATTCATAACAAATACTTTAAAACCCGTCCTTCACATGGGGTGGCCCCCTTAAATACATGGGGAAACACATGAGTCTTGCACATGTTTATAAAATAATTATAAACAAAGAGACAAAACTGAAATTGGTTTTAAACGTTATTTGAAAATGGGATTTTGTTTTTACATACAGTTCAATGTCATCATAATAAATGTCAACTCAAATTGGAACCGAAATTAACCAAAGGTGACTAGCCTATATTAATAATGTATCTAATGTTTTTTGGAATTTAAAAGAATTCAACAGAATTTATTAAAATTTATAATAATTACAAGCAAATTTTAATGAATGCAGAATGAATCCTAAAGAAAGAACAATGAGTAAAGTTAAATTGAAACACAGTGAGCCCTAACTATTTTTAGCTTCAAAGTTTTGACGCTCAACTCTTCTTTACAGAATTTTGAAACAAGTGCAATTCAAGTCTTTATTCGGCAAATTTGAGCTTGTGGTTTATTAATTACCATTTGTCAGTAAAAACTGAGTAAAAAGATATTTTTTGAATTGGTTATATCAAAAACTGTTCGTTTTGTTAAAGTTTCTGTATTTCTAGAAATCGTTTGTTGTCATTAAGGTTATTAAAGCGTTTATTCACACGTCTTGAACAAAAAATATATGTTTATTAAACTATGGAGAATCATTATATTTAAAAATAATTGCCTGATACTTTGGTTGAAACGTCAGAAATATTTTTCCAGCAAAGAAACGTTGAATGCACCTAAATCTATCAGAAAAAATGTGCTAATCAAGAAATTCTTCTATTTCTGTTTGCAGAATCTAGTTTACAGTCTGCCGGCAACGCGCATACAGAACGTAATCCTGGTCCATCTTCTTCTGGCAAGCAACATTCTCCTCACCGGCCTTCTACAGGGGAGGCTCCTGATCGTGACAGATCCAGGTCTCCTGTTAGCACGTCTTCTTCCTTTAAAGTACTTGGATATTCACTTGAGGAACTTGGATATATTCGGCTCATTCCCATAACAAATAAGAACCTTCAATTCGAATTTCGAAAATGCAATTTTCCTGTCGGTAAACCAATTAGACTAAGAGCAGGACAGGGTCGATTTATGCCCGTGCCAACCGAAGAGCATATTGTATTATCAACATCCAATGGTAATGTCTTTGCAATATTAAAATATAGTGGGAGTCTTCTTGGAATATATACGACAAATAAGAGTTATTCAAGAATAAAAATGGATATGATAAGTGGAGCAATTGAAAAAATGACACCGGAAGAAATAAGAGATTGTCCAGTAGGCAGTAATCACCCAATCTTTCCACGGAACTTTATTGAAACTTTTGAAAATAACGATTCCCTACAGTTCGTATGGAATCCTCCTAGCGAACCACTGGAGTCGTCTCCTTCTGCCAGGATCAGGTTCCTTCCGCAGGGGCCTCCTTCTGATAAAATACTTGGATATCCAATAGAACAACTTGGATATGTCCGGCTTATTCCTTGCACTAATCAGAACAAGATATTTGAATTTCGAAAATACGTTTTTCCCGTCGATAAAAGGATTCGAATGAAAATAGATAATGTGGGCTATTTGTTTGGGACAAACCAAGAATATTTGGTATTATCAGCATCAAATGGTGATATTTTTGCAATAATGGATTCTGGTGAAACATTTCGTGGAATTTATAAGACAGATAATGGTTATCCACGCATAAAAATAAATATGATAAGCGGCGAAGTTAAGATTTTGACCCCAGATGAGGTTAGGGATTGTCCGGTAGGCAAGAACCATCCAATATTCCCAAACAGTTTTACTAAAGCTTTTGCAACGTACGACTCACTTCATCTCGAACGGAATCCCAATGAACAACGCAATTTTAGTTCTTCTTGTTCCGCCAGGCAACATTCACCTTCCCTGACTCTACCTGTGGAGCCTGCTCGTCGGGACAGGCCTAGCTCTCCACCGGGCAGACCTCCTACTCAAGAAGTGCTTGGATATTCACTTGCAAAACTTGGATATATTCGGCTTATTCCTCAGGCTAATCAGAACCGGCGATTTGAGTTTCGAAGATACGTTATTCCTGCCAATATACCAATTCGATTACGATTAGTTCATAATATCTATGTGCCTATTCCAGCCCGAGAACATATTGTATTATCAACATCCAATGGTGACGTTTTCGCAATACTGGAGTATACAGGGATTTTTCGTGGAATATATTCGACAAATAACACTAAGGCGCGAGTGAAAATAAACATGATAAGCGGTGCAGTTGACAAAATGACTGCATTTGAAGTGACGGAATGTCATGTAGGTAATAAATTCCCAATCTTTCCACACTGGTTTACCGAAGATGTTTCAAATGAAGATTCTCTACAGCACGTGTATCATTAATTCAATACAAAAAATATAAACTACTATATAATATTATTTGTAATCTGAAGTCTGATGAAAGTTAAATTAATAGCTATTGATGACAATGTATCATATTTATCAAGGCCTTTCTTCTTAAATATTTTAGTAATCCCTATGAGGTAATTCAAATAATTCAAACTAAAATTTCTGATTTTTAATTTTTTTAAATTTCTATTATTAGTTCTAGAACCTGTTTTTTTTAAAAACACTTTTCATTGAATTTACAGTTGAGATTTAGAAAGTATCTTCGGATGGTTATTTTTGAAAATTTTACGCATATTTTGCATTTGTTGTTTTTTCCTTATTCAGCTTTAATAGTTTATAGATTTTATAATAACTCAATCGCTATTTTTATTTTTACCGTTTTTATGTAATGAAAAATCAAATTTTTAGTTTTTATTTTTCCTAAAATACAAATTTATTATAGCATTTTAGTTATATTCAGACGTTCAGCGTTTGGAAAGACGTTGAATTTCCAAGCAACGAAGATAAGTATTCAAGAAAATGGTAAAATTTGTCAACAAAATAAATTTCTTTTTAACAACAATGACTGCATTTATACTCAAATAGTTCATAGAGTTTTTAAGTAAAATAATAATTTTATACAACTTGCGCAACATTGTTCCAAGAAAATTTGACATACGGCATCCCAGTTGTAAAATATATCATGTAAATAAGAAAAAATTACTTCTAGTAAAAGCACACCAATCTTTTGCTTTGAGTCCAGTGTCAGGGGTTGCCTTCAAATGGCCTTGGACAGATTTCGGGGGGGGGGGCAGAAACGTAAACTGCGAGGGCCGCTTGACTTGTTTTTAACTGAAATATATATATTGTCGCAACCACTCTCGCCCTACACTTCTGAGAAACTGCGTGAGCCAGCAGTTCTAGCAAGGCTGAGAACGGGGTGACTGAAACCGAAAGTTTGGTGTGAATAAAACAAGAAGGAACAAAAGATCAGTTTTTTCTCAACAGGATTTGAAAATTGTAGTTAAATTAATTGCATGGATTTTAATATGAAAGGGATGTGTCTATATAAATTGAAGTATATAGATACATGAATTGTGTTTCAAAAGTTATTTGAAAATAGGATCTTGTTTTTAAATACAGTTCCTTGCCAAGTCGAAATATAGGACCTACTTTGACGCTTCAAGTGGAAGTATTGTCCCTACTTTGCGGCTGTTTATTCTACTAGCTCCTACGCAGCGATTCCTAAAGATATTTTCTTTTTTTTTGCTTCTGTATAAGCTTGAGCCCCCACATTGAAGGTCTTGCCTCAATATTCTGCAGTTTTACTTATGTCTCTTTTAAAGCTCCCTATTCTCCGAAAAATTTAAAAAAAGTTTTTTAACGTACTTAAATTTTAACGCACAAAATATGTGTCGTCGTTGCCTCGACGCCTGCGCCCTCATGACAGATACTTTGTTGTTTTCTCTAAAATTCCATCATCACAGTTTTTGAAAGCAACAGTCAAATTGGTTTTAAATAATAAATATTAAAGTGATAACGTAGAAATGGGTTTATGAGGAAAGAAGTTTGCCCTAATCTGGTGGCTACAAGCAAAAGGAAAAATGAAAACCAGCGCTAAAATTTTTAAGATAGTTATAAAGAACCCAGATCCACCCCCCCCCCCACAAAAAAAATGTATGAAACACACCAGAAGAAAAGTCAAAAGAAAAAGGTTAGAAAGATATATTTGAACAATTATAAATTCACAGCGATCAAGATTTGACAATTTTATATTAAAAACTAAATTGAATCATTTAAAGTTGAAGCTTGTGAAATTCTAGAATTTAAAATTATTATTACAAAACAAAATTATAATATAACCTTGAAGCTAATTAGGCGAATTGTTATAAAATGAAAGAATAAGTTTAATTATACTAAACAAACTTTCAAACTAAATAATAATTTTATATGGGAAATATTCAAAATAACAAAAAAATCTACTCCAGAACCTTGAAACTAAAGACTTCGAATATTATTTTAAACTGACAAAATTTATATTCACCAAAAATTGTGATATTAAAACTTTTTTTTTTAATCAAAACCTTTAAAATTCCAAATATTTGTGTTTAATTCAAATCACATGAAAACTAAAAATTCTCAAACTGCTAATTAAACTTTCGAAAATTCAACCAATTTTCTTCAAATTTTAACAACATAGAAAAAAGTACAATTTCCTTTCAAAACAATATATAGTAGCGTCAACGAAGCATTTTAGTTAGAAATCCTCAAGAGCAGTTTCGATTTTTATAATTTTTTTTCAATGTTTTAAAAATTTTATTTCAATTCAGAAACCTTTTGGAGGGGGCAAATAAGTATTTCTATTATTCATTTGTTGAACCATAAATAGTTAAAAATTAAATAAAAATATAGTGAACATTTTTCGTATAATTACTTATCATTTTTTTAAATATAATAGTGCAGTGACATAAAATTGATATGCATAACTCAATTAGAAATGTCTTTAAGTGCTAATATATTCTGCAAAAACTAGATTTTGTGCCCGGTAATTTTGATCAAAAACATGAAGTAATGCTAGCTGCAGGTGACTCTGGCGTAATAAAATTTGGGAAATATTAGTAGTATCAAATTATCCTTTTCGCAGGAATTTATTGCTAACTAATGCTAATGAATGCTGGAAAAAAATATTTGTGTCAGGTAATTTTGGTTAAAAACATGTAGTAAGGCTGGCTTCGGAGTCACCTGGAGCTAATATTACTACTCATTTTTGGTGAAAAGAGTGCCCTGACTTTTTACATTTCACAAATGCAAATCACTTAATTAGCACGAATTTCCGGCACAAGGGAGAATTTGATACCACTAATAGTTTCCGAGTTGTACAACACCAGAGTCTCCCGAAGCCAGCATTCCCAGTGGGCACAACATTTGGCGACGTCTTTAAGACATCGTTACGACATCTTCGCGACAACTTTACGATATCCTATGTCAATGTCGTTAAAATGTCTTAACGATATCGCAAAGGCATCGTAACGACACGGACATAGGATGTCGTAAAATTGTCGGGAAGATGTCGTAACGATGCCGTAAAGACGTCACGAAATTTTGTGCCCACTGGGTTACTACTTGTTTTTGATCAAAATTACCGGGGGCAAAATCTAGTTTTTGCAGAATATATTAGCACTTAATTAGCACTAAATTCCTGTTCAAAGGAGAATTTGACAACACTAATAATTCCCGAATTTCACAACACCAGAGTCACCTGAGTCCAGGATTACTACGCGTTTTTGGTTGTAGAAAATGTGCCCGGATTTTTTGCATAGCACAAATCAAGAGCACTTAATTACCACTGAATTTCAGCGCAAAAGAGAATTTAATACCACTAATAGTTTCTGAATTACACAACACCAGAGTCACCTGAAGTCAGCATTACTACAATTTTTTGATCAAAATTACCGGGGGCAAAATCTAGTTTTTGCAGAATATATTAGCACTTAATTAGAACTAAATCCCTGTGCAAAGAATAATTTGATACCACTAATAGTTTCCGAGTTTCATATCACCAAAGTCACCTGAAGCCAGAATTACTGCACGGTTTTGGTAAAAAAAAAAATTGCCAAGATTTTTTGCATAGCACAAATTCAGAGCACTTAATTGGCACTAAATTCCTGCGCAAAGGAGAATTTGATACCGCTAATAGTTTTCGAGTTTTGCATACCGGAGTTGTGGCTTCAGCTGAAGCTAGCATTACTATGTACATGTTTTTGACCAAAATTACCGGGCACAAAAATTGTTTCCTGCAGCATAAATTAGAACTAAAACATCCCTAAATTATGACATAGTGCCCACATCTATATAACAATGTTGTAATTCCAGCTTCCGGACCTAACTTTTACTTTCTTTTCCCTAAATATCCACAAACAACTCTGAAACTACCGATTTCCAAAATTATTTTCCTATGATCTCTTTTCATGATAATATTTTGAAGAGATTAAAATTATTTATAATTATTTATTTGAGAGCTTTATTAATAACTGTAACTCTTACGGAAAAATATTATAGGGGATTCAATAGTATTCAGAATGGGCCTTCCAAAAACACATGGAGGATATAAATGTGAATAACAATTTTTTTAAATTTATAAAAAATCAAAATAAATTTTTACAAAACTTTCTTATTCTCAAAACAGAATAATTTCGTTCTATATAATTTAATTTTGAACCAAAAAACGTGAATTTTTAACCGAGAAGATTAATTTCTTGGAGAAAAAGGCGAATTTAAAAAAAAGGAGAATTTTTAAACAGTCTATTGGATTTTCAACTATAAAAGATAAATTTTTGACCAAATATTTGTATTTTCTTTTAAGAAAAATAAGTTTTACCAAAAAATGAAATACTATAATTTTCAATAAAAAAACATAATTTTTTACAAAAAAAAACCGAATGTTTAAAAAAATTGTTAAAGTTTTAATGAAATAGATGAATTTTTAACTATAGTCACGAATCTTCGCCTGAAATAGTTGAATTTTTATTTAAAAATAAACAATCAAATAAAAGTCAAGGACTTAAAAAAAAATTAAATTGTCAACCAAAGATAGTGTAATTTTCGACAGAAATGATTAATTTTATACCTTAAAAGATGAATTTTTAATAAAATGTAACGCAATAGTGTGTCAAACACGTACATATTTTTTTACCCACACAGCAAATTTTTACAATGTAAATATATAATTATTGATAAACAATTTCTTTAACAACTTTTTTTATTCTGAAATTACTATATAAAGAGATTTTCAGAAACAAATGGGGACAAAAATTAATTATTCAAATAAATTTCATAAATAATGTTTAAACAATATAAATAAGTGTTTGCCCTCTCCAAAAGTCTTCTAATTTTAAATATAATTTAAAAAAAAAAAAATTTAAACAAAAAAATTATCAAAATCCCATACACGTATTCTTTCAATATTCTTGGTATTCTGGATATTCTTTCTAATCTCAGATATTTTTAATATTTCAAAATATTCCAAAATATCCCGAAATATTCACAAATGTTCTGACATTTTCCTCAATTTTCCTTTGCGCTGTACACGTTTTTAAAGATTTCAAATTATTTTAAATAATTCTAAAAATGTTCAGAAATTCCAAAAAAGTTTATATATAACACTTTAAGGGATTCAACTTCACTTTGAGGGATTTTCTGGCATTTCAATCGATTTAATATAGTTTAAAATTTTTAATAATTTTTCAAAAATTCAAAAAAGTTTGAGGATCTTCATGTCATTTAAAAATATTTTTATGTATTTAAAGAGATTTTGAGGAGTTCCAAGTGATTTAACGATATTTACTTGATTAGAAAATTTTTGAAGTTTCTAATCGAATTCCAAAGTTTGCAAATTATTTAAAATAGTTCAAAATATTTTAAACGAATTTGAGGGATTTTAAGTAATTTTTGAGAATTTTTAAGAAATTTCGGTAGAATTTAAATGAGTTTCAACATTTTAAGGCATTTCTGAAATACAAATAATCTTCTTGAATTCTTTAAATTCTGTTAAATCTTTTGAAATCTTCGCAAATTTCTGGAAATCCTTTAAAATCTATTAGACTTCTGAAAATATATATAGAATTTTTTTTAATCTTTTAAAATACCTTGTCATATTTTTGGAGTAAGTTTATATCTTGATTAAGCACATAAAATATACAATAATAATTTTTAATATTTCTAAAATCCATAATCTCAGTACATATATATTATCATAAGCGTAGTAATAATTTTTACAGAATGGGTTACAAAAATGTGCAGATGGCCTTGCACAGCTGTAGGTTATATTTCAGATTTTTTTGTGCGTACTTGAAGCTAGGCTAGCCGAGAGGCTTTAGGCGTTAGGAATGCGAAACTTATAGGTTTCGAACCCCTGCGGCGAATAGAAACTTTTATAGCGTTCGATTATACATATTGTAGTGATTGTGTAATAGTAAAAAAATAGTGTCCTTAAACATGTTGAAAAATATTATAGTATATTAGTAATAATGTAATAATACAAAAAATTATTTTTTTTTCTGGCGAAAAATCAGTTATGATTTCATAGAACTGTTCTCTATAGTGTCGGGACTAGTTCAACGCAATGTAAAACAAAGACGATTTTAAGTTTTATTAAACTACCCAGCGTATCCTCTATTATAGGATTAGTTCTATCATTTTTAATGGATATTTTTTTCTATGTGCAAAATAATTTGAAACGTTACGCAAATGTCTTCTTGCGCTATTTTGTTAATTTTTCGTCAAATCATTTTATTCTGTACAGGAAGGTAGAGTGTACTTTGCAGAATAAATTTAAATTTATAAAAATTCCAAGTGAATTTTGACAAATGCGGATTGAATCCGAAAGAAAAAACAATGAGTTAAGTTAAATTCAAAAAAAGTGAGCCCTAACTAATTTACCAATTTTTTATTTGAAATATTTGAACTGATTGTTTATTAAGTATCATTTAACAGAAAAAACTAAGTAAAAAGATAATTTACAAAAAATTGGATATATCAAACACTGTTTGTTTTATGGAGGCTTTTGTATTTCTCAAATTCGTTAATTGTTATTAAGGTTATCAAAGCGTTTATTCACTTGTCTTGATAAAAAATGTATGTTTATTGGACACGAAAAATGTACATGGGGAATCATTAAGTTTAATAATTATTTTACTTCAGTTTGACTGAAGCGTCAGAAATATGCTTTCTGCAAAGAACCGCTAAATCCAGCCAAAGATATCAAAAAAAAAATGTGCTGATCAAGAAAATCTTCTATTTCTGCTTGCAGAATGCAGATCACAGTCAGCCGGCAACACTCATAGTGAACGTAAACCTGGTCCTTTTTCTTCTTCTTCTTCTGCTGGCAAACATCATTCTCCTGACCGGCCTTCTACAGAGGAGGCTCCTGTTCGTGCCAGGTCCTGGTCTCCTGATAGACATCGTTACGACATCTTTACGACAACTTTACGACATCCCATGTCAATTTCGTTAAGGTGTCTTTACGGTATCGTAAATAAGTCGTATTATCTGACGATGTCTTTACGATATCGTAAAGACATCGAAACGGCATGGACATAGGATGTCGTAAAAATGTCGTAAGGATGTCTTAACGATGTCGTAAAGACGTCGCCAAGTTTGGTGCCCATTGGGAAGCTAGGATTATATTCGGCTTATTTCTCAGGGGAAGCATAACCAGCGATTTTAATTTCGAAGATGCGTTATTCCTACCAATAAGCCAATTCGATTGCAAATAGATCCTACCTTTGTGCATGTGCCAAATAGAGAACATATTGTATTATCAACATCCAATGGTGACGTTTTTGCAATGTTGGAGTATAGTGGAACTGTATATCCTAATTAGTGATGGGACATCGACATCGAAGGTTGCTATACAATCGAACTAAATCTCGATTCACCTAAATGTCATTTCATGCTTTGCAGAAATAAAAGAAGAGAAAGAAAGCATTTGGTGGGCATATTATTATATTGATATAATAAAAATAAGTGCGCCAACAGATACAAAAAAAGAAGAAAATAATGAAGTAATATATTGCAGACCCGCTAAATGTTTTTTTCATAGAAAAAATAATATTTAGAAATGTTAAAATCCCTTAAAACCTTATAGTTCCTATAAAATCCTTCTAAATCTTCTGAAAGTACCCATAAAAGAAGAAAGATAATTCCCATCAAGGACGGCATTCGAATACGAAAAAAAGCGCCACCGGAAATGATTATTTGAAATGAAGTGGCTGGAAGGGGCGGTCTTGGATAAGTTTCTTATTAGCAGCCAAATATTTATTTATAAAAAATAGCGTTCAGAAGCGGGAGGAGACTCACCAAACGACCTGATAAAAGTCTTGCAAACTAGTCCTAAAAGCAACTCTATCCCATTTTTCTGAAATATTTCCAGTGATTTAAAAGGATTTCAACCAAGTGATTAGATATTATTTGAAATATTTTAAGTGATTTTTGACGGATTTCAATAGATACACAAAAATTCTAAGCATTTTATATTAATTCTATAAACCGCAAAGAATTTCACAAAAATGAGGCGATTTGTAGGTTTTCAAAGATTTGAAGATAATTTTGAATATCTCGGTTAATCTGCGTTTTAAAAGAATTTCCTTAAATTTCAAAAGATTTCAGTAATTCTAAAGGATTTTAAAGACTTTTAATAAGGTATTGTAATCAATTTTCCTGGGTCTCAACGGATTTCACAGGGCTTCAAATATTTCAAGATATTGAAAGGAATATCATCAGATTTCATGTGACTTCACGGGATTACAACGGATTTTATATTATAACGGATTTGAATAAGTTTATTCACAAGAATTAAGGGATTTCAAAGGATTTAAAAAATTTGAAAAGATTTGAAAACATTTCTATTAGATTTCAATAACTTTAAAGGTTTTTTAAGAGATTAGAAGGACATTTTAAAAGATTACTAAGAATTTATAAGCTCCTACAAAATTTCAATATTTTTAAAAATATTTCAAAGAATTTGACACAATTTGCGAATTTCCAAGGATTCTAACGAATGATCATTTCATTTAAAAACTTTAAAAGAACTTCCAAGGATTTTAATGATTTTAAGTAATTTAAAAGATTGTATGTGGTTTTCAACCATTTACTAGACTTACATAAGATTTATAAGGATTTTATAGGAACTATAAGGTTTTCAGGGATTTTAACATTTCTAAATATTATTTTTTCTATAACAAAACATTGGGCAGGTCTGCAAATATATTACTTCATTATTTTCTGCTTTTTTTGTATCTGTTCGCACACTTATTTTTATTATATAAATATAATAATAGGCCCGACAAATGCTTTCTTTCTCTTCTTTTATTTCTGCAAAGCATGAATTTGACATCGTTTTATCAATTACAAGGTATTATTTATCGAACTGATAGTAATTACTGCAATAGTTCATTTACTACTTTTAATAATACAAATAATAAACAAAAAATCTATCACCCCATACAGAAAATCATTCACAGCGAATCAAAATAAAAAATTGCGAAAAAATACACGTTTTATTAACCGGTCACTTTTCACTTAATGTAACTATTTTTGAACATATTTAATTACCTTTACATTTATCCAATTTCACTTTACCAAATTAAAAACAACTTATAGTTTTATTCAACTTTGTTGCATTTATTATTTTTAAAAATATTGTCAGTTTTTCTTTATCGGTGATTGGAGCCTGCATGTCACGCCGCCAACCGTATATTTTTCGTACAACTTAGTCACCGCATCCTACTTTCTAACTACGCACACGACCCTCTTTCGAGCAAAACCGTCCACTGTGCACAAACTATAGAGCTTTAATGACATGTAGGTGAATCAAAAATTAGTTTGATTCTATAGCAATCGACATCGAAACATCGGAAATATCGATGTTTTGGTTTCGACATATCGATGTTTAACTTCGATTGTCGAGCTCTCGATATATCGCGCCCCACGCGCCATCAGAAATGTTACCGGGAATAGAAAGAGCAGACAAATCAAGAAAGTCGAAAAGGAAAAGGACAGGTCGACTTTGTTGATTTGTTCTCTCTTACGATTCCTTGTACCACTTCTGATGCACGTAGCCAGTAAGCCAGCGGTCCAGTACTATATCGTATTCATCTTCGTTAATAATAATAATATTAGTTGAGGAAAAATAATCAACAAGTCTAGACACAATTTATTAATTTAAAATTCGAAAACGTACAACAATTTAAAGGTACCCAGAAATGTTGTAATTCCAAATTTGGAGAGTTTCAGGAGTTCTAATCACATTCGTGGTAGTCTCCTAAATAGTTATACAAAAAATCCTATTATCATTTTTCGATTAACTTAAAATCCAAAAGCCTACAACACTCTACACATACCTCATGATTTCGAGAATTCCGGGAGATAATAACATTTTTCGCTAAACTTAAAATCCAAAAACCTACAATACTTTACACACCGATAACTTTTTAATAAAAAAATTTAAGATTTTAAGGAGGTCTGATCAGAGTTCTGGTACCCCCTTAATAGTTTTACAAAAAAGTCTAATAACATATTTTGTAGGTTTTTGGATTTTGAGTTGATCGAAAAATGTTATTAGACTTTTTCGTAGAACTATTCGCGCGACTATTAGAACTCTGATTAGAACTCCTGGACCTCTTTTGAAAAATTGCTTTAATAATTCTGCCGAAAAAAAGATACAAAGTTCTGTTAAGAAAAAACAAGAATCTAGCGACCTAATTTAGTCTACATCAAACAAACGAAAAAAGCTTCAATTGTAACCTGAAATAAATAAAAAATAATTTTTGGACAAACAACATCAAATTTTCCTGAATCAAAGGTTTTGAAGCATTGATGTAAAGCATGCAAACAAATTTTCTATTTTGATGCATCCGCAAACTAATGTTCATGATCAAAATTTTAATTTATATGGGATCTTTGAAGAAGGAGATAAGAATCGTTGGTATCTAAATTCAACAGATATTCAAATCCCTGATTCAGTTACAGATATTCTCATATTAGGTCAAGGTTTCAGTAACCGTGTGACAAAAATTAAGTCATAACAAATGATATAAATAGTAAAAGATGTTGAATCAAATATAACGGAAATTACCATTTTGGATCAGCAGGCTTTCCTAAATAAGGTGTTACACTTTTTAAAGAGCTTTCTTAATGAAAATTCTTTGCAAATTAGTAGTATTGATCATAAAATTTCTAAAGATTTCATGGTGATGAAAGAGTTTTTTTAGAAACTACCCTGATATATGTAGTTTGCGTGAGTTCTGATAAAGGCAGTATTCTTATTAATCAGATTATGTTAGGTATATGGAAAATTTGCTTTCTTATCATAATAATTTTGAATTATTACATGAAAATCCTCTAAGAAAATTTAAAAGAGACACTTTTAAGATACTTTATTATTGGGGAAAGAAAGGACTTCTGGAGAAGTATATAAGATGGACTGATATTAATACTGAAGATACAGTTCTTGACAGATGACCATCTAATGATGTCTTTAGACGTTATTGCAAGGTTTCCGAGTATACCCCTTGATTCAGTTGAACAGGGAATTTAAATAGATGGGAGAATAGTAAAACTCGTACTCGATTATGTCAAAAAGGTTTTATCAAAGGGATCGTTTTTATTATGAACTCAATTTATTTTAAATTTAATAGATCTTTTTCTAGGCAGAGGTTTGGTACTCCCACTGAATCAATTCTTTCTCCTATTTTAGCAGAAACAGTTATGAAGGATTTGGATGTTTTTGTTTGCAGGAAATTAGATTTTGTTTTTACTTTTAATTTTCGGTTTTTCGACGATACCTTATTGTTTGTTCCTATAATAAAGTTGCAGATTATCATTGATTCTTTTAACAGTTGTCATTCAAAACTTCAATTCACTTATGAAATAGAACAGGATTAGAGAATCAATTTTTTGGACACAAAAGTGATTAAGGGTTAGGATGGTAATATTACTATCAATTGTTATAGAAAAAGTTCATATTCAGGTAGAATTTATATTTTTTGCAATTTGGAACATTGCAAATATTTCAAAATAATGTACGCATTTTATTTGTTATGATTACTTTAATAGTTGCTCCTTACTTTGCACTCATTTTTTTCTCAGCTACGATAGAAAATCTTTAATTTCAATTAATTAATATTCCTACAATTCATAATACGTTTTGGTATTAAAATATACGTATTTTAATTAAAATACGCATGCTAACATAAAGTGGCTCAAAGAAAATTTGTATATATAATTTAGACAAAAAATTGTGTTAGTTAAAATTTTATTTTAGCTTATCTCGTATGTATTATTATAAAAAAAGTTTATTACAAGTTTTAAGATCTCTTTGAATAGATAATGTTTGGTCATTCATGTTTTTTTCGTACCTTGCATCATTTTTTCAAAGATTTGTTTTTCTTATTCAATTGAAAAATTTGACTTTTCTATTTGAAATGCTGTTTTTCACGGATAAAATAAAAACGGCGCATCCTATCAAAAAGTTGTTATAACTCTGGTCATTTCGTTTTTTTTTAAGTTATTGAGAGAACATGTTCGTAGTTTCAATTACTACAATGAGAAAAATGTTTGTTTGAATCAAACAAATTATTTCTTTAATATGGAATCAATCCAATTTTTGTTTGATTTGAATAAATTTTTTGTTTTTCCTTATTTTTTTAGTTCAAATAAATTTTTAGTTTGTTTCAATAAATCTCTTTTTCAAATTAAGAAAAATTCTTGTTTACAGTGAAAATATATTTTTTAAATTAATTATAGATTTTGTTCAAGTGAAATAAATCTTTTTTTTATACTTAACTCAAAAGAATGTATTCTTTATAAAAATAATGTATAAGCTCGATAATTTGTTTATTGGTAATCATAATTATCGCTGTATATGTGCTACTTATTTCTGAAATAAACAAAAGACCAATGCCATCAAATCAATAACAGTATCAATTAATTTGGGTGTTAGGTGAGTTACTGTCAGTAGCGCTTTAGCACACCTAGCGACACTTTGTGGTACTAGTTTATATTGTATTTTTTGTTTTAACCAGATATTTTTATGAATTCGAATAAACAGATTTTGAACCAATCCATTTTTTAATAGAAGTCAATTTTGTGTTTAAATCAAACAATATTTTGCCAGCGATTTGAAAGAACTAAAATTTGTTTCAAATCGATCAAATGAAATTATGACGCAATAGTTCAACTATCAAGCGTTATTTGAATTTTCAATCTGTAAATATAGTTTAATACCAAAAAAGAATGATTGAAGAATAATGATATACATTTATAACCAAATTTTTTTAATACCAAAAAATAATGATTGAAGAATAATGATATACATTTATAACCAAATTTTTAAATATTGAACTAAAAATTATCAATTCTTATTCCTTGCATAAATCAGAACAAGCAATTTGAATTTCGAAGATATGTTTTTCCTGCCAATAAAAGTATTTGAATGAAAACCGATCAGATAACCCATATGTTGGGGCCAAACCAGGAATATTTAGTATTATCAACATACAATGGTGATATTTTTGCAATAGTGAATTCAAGTGATACACTTCGTGGAATTTATAGGACAGCTAAGGGTTATGCGCGCATAAAGATAAATCCTGCCAAAAAATCAATTCTATGCCAAATAGAGCGTACCTTTATGCAGGTGCCAATCCGAGAATATATCGTACTATCAACATCCAATGGTGAAGTTTTTGCAATTTTGGGGTATAGTGGAATACTTCGTGGAATATGTAAGGCAAATAGAGGTCGTACAAGAATAAAAATTAGCATTTTAAGCGGCGCAGTCAATCATATGTTCGCAAGTGAAATAATGGAATGTCATGTAGGAAATAATTACCAAATCTTTCCACGCTGGTTTACTAAAGAAATGGCAAACGAAGATTCTCTACAGCATGTTTATAATTAATTTAATCAAAAATTTAATAAAAAAAAATTTGCGGCTCGCTTTGTTCGCTAATTGGATCGCGCTTAAGGCGCGCGACTGTTGTTTCTCGCGCTTCGCGCTCGATAATATATTTATCTCGCGCTCAGCGCTCGGTAATGTATTTACCTGCTTATTCTGATATTGCAAAATAATGTTCACATTTTATTTTTCCTGATCCTAATAGGGCCCAACATTCAGGTAATCATACATACATACATACATACATACATACATACATACATACATACATACATACATACATACATACATACATACATACATACATACATACATACATACATACATACATACATACATACATACATACATACACACATTCATTCATTCATTCATTCATACATACATTCATACAGACATACATACATAAAGGCAGATATACAGACAGACACGGATAAAATTTGATAATTTTCGTATTCTGTGAGTGCCGAAACGTAGAGATCCGTTAAAAACCAGAGATCGAAAATTTGGACGATTACATTACATTCTCAGGAATGAGGGTGTAAAAAGATAAACTAAAATATAATATTCTTTAACGAATACATTCTCATCACGTATTGCAATTCATAACATGCATTGATATTAAAATAAACGTACTTTCATTGTTTCTTTTTTAAAAAATGCGCATTCTTCAAAAAAGTTTTTTATTAAACATTTTACTGCAACTTCTGCCGGTTTTCCAAAAACTGAATTTACCCATTTCCAATTTTATTTTTACGACTAAAATGAAGAGCATACAGTCATACGGTCATAGCTGGTAAGTGTTTTATGCTGAGAAGTTCGACTTGAAAATGAAATGAAAAAAAGCTGTTAAAACTTTAAAAAATGAAAAAAATGAAAAGAAGCTGTTAAGATTTCTAAGAGACTTGTCGAGCCTGATTTTTCAATTAGGTTTTCAATTTTTTATGAACAAAAAAATATGACGAAAAGATTGCCAAACAAATTATTTGTTGAAAAAATGTTTTTCACGATTTTTCATAATCATACCTTTTTTTAGTTACATTTCAAGACATTTTATGAACAAATGCAATAATCAAGCATTTTTCGATAGAAATATACGTTTTTTTCTATGTACATTTTTTTAAATTCGGGACTTGATTATATTTGCAGAATAACTCATAATTTGTTTATTATGCTTATAATCTTTTAAACAAATTAAAAAAACAAATGCATTATTCGGACATTTGTCGACAGAAAAATTCGGTTTTTTCAATGCCAGTCTTTTCAGATGGGAACTTGATGGGAATTTCAGCAACATTCATAATTGGTTGATAAATTTTATTATTATTATAAAATATGTAAACACTTCATGAATGTTGCCGAATTTATTATGAAGGTCCCAATTAAAAGTCTGATATCGAAACAAAAAAGAATTGTTCCATCAATAGGTGCCCCAATAATGCATTTGTTTATTAAATTTGTTTTGAAAAATTGATAAAATTGATCCAAAAATTATGAATTTTGCTGAAATTGTCATGAAGTTCCCAACTGAAAAGACTGCAATTGAAAAACCGAATTTTTCTGTCGACCAACGCCCAGATAATACATTTTTCATTAAATTTGTTTAAAAAATCATAAGATTAATTAACAAATTATGAATTTTGCTAAAATTATCATTAATTTCCGAATTAAAAAAAATTGACATAGAAAAAAACGAATATTTCTGTCGAAACATGCTTGATTACTTAAGCGATTTCAACCATTATCATGCTATTGACGGGCACACACACAGCTACTATAGCCGCACACACAGCAACAGACAGATAGACACATTCGTAAAAACCTGTTATTATGATTCAGGGGTTCTCAAAACGTGGACATATGACCAAATTGGGGGGTTAAAATTTTACACAAATCTAATACCTTCTCTTGATGAGAATGTAAAAATTATATATTTTAAATTAAGGCCTTTGAAATGTAACTGTAGATTTGTATACAAAAATGTCAGGTGATTACGATGAGTTACTAGAATTCTTGTTATTTTCACTATGTGTAACGGTACTGAATGCGTTCAAACATTTTTTTAAACATTTTTATTTAATAATGAATCAATAATGTTTATTCTAATATCTAGGGACTTCAAAATCTCGATGCACAAAAATCTGAGCATGAAGAATGGATAAGCGGCTTCAGTCAACCTACTCATTCATATTTAGTCATTATTAGTGATCTGGATAATAGTAGACACACGTAACTTTGCTTATCCAAGAAAAATTATGCAAGAATTTATTAAATACTTTAATAATTTTATTGAAAATTCTTACTCATCATCTTTAAAATACGAAGTTTTAATAATGTTGAAAGAAAATCCATGTCTATCGGATACGCATTTAAAAGAAGTACAAAAATGTTTCGCGAAGTATAAGAATATATTTAAAGACGTATTAACAGAACAAAAGCGATTTAATTTTTGGAAATGATCTCGTTTTTGCTATATTTATTTTTATGATGATTTATAGGTAGGAGAGTTGATGGTATTATTCGAAGCTTAAAATTTAAACCGGTACTTATCTTGGGAGACAACCTTGGAGATAGTGAAAGTTATGACGTATGCAGTAATGACGCGATGTTGGGCTTCTTCCACTTTTCCTTCTAGTAAAAAGCTCACTCTCTACTAAATAGTGAAATCCCTCACTATTTGTCAAAAAGTAACCCGTGTAGAAATTATGACCGGGTTCGAGCCAAATTCCGGCAGGGTTGCTCTGCTTGTACCCGGAATCTGAACAGGCTGCCTGGTCGGATACTGGTTGGTTTCGTCACGCTGCGCTGATCGGATCCCGGCCGGGTGTACCCGGTAGGCTCCTGGCTGGGCTACACGATCGGATCCCGGATACAAATAGTGTAACCCGGTCGTAATCCGACCGGTTTTTGATTGGGCTCCTCGATTGCATTTTACTGGAGCCTTTTTACGACAGCGAATATATTCTACCAACTGGTAGAGATAAGAAAAGAATCTTTGTCAGCACTTATTTCCACCTGTAAAAAGATGTTGGAATTTCAATTTAAGAACTGCATTGATAATAAAAAATATATTAAGTGCAAACATTGATTCAATGTAATTACTAAAATATAGGTTATGATTCTTGAGTTTCTGTAAGAAATTGAATTGTAAGAAATTAAAGTTAAATTGCATAACAAATTTACCTTAAGCGTAACTTAGTTTGCATAAGTTTTTTCACAAGAGATCAAATAAATTTCAGGGGTTTCACGCGACATCCTTACCTATAAAACCGGTTGAGAAAATTGACTTGACATTAACGTTGAAGAATAATAATGCTTACTTATTAACAAAATAATTCAATTACCTTCATAAATAATCCGCATGCTCCAGAAAATTGGATACAATTTTGTGGAATTTAACAAATTCCTTGACGGATAACCTGGCGTCTACCGACGCTTCACTGCGTTTTTAGCATCAAAGACTCCGAGAGTCGCCGTATCGTTATTACGTCCAAGCATGATAACGTAATTCAAAACCTTGTTCGGAAAAAGTTATCTATTTTGATTACGTTTTTTGCTTATTCAAGATAATATATAAATACATTAAAAATAAGCACAAATTTTATCACAAAAAAATAAGTATAGTTTCACTAGGAAAATATGTTTGAAAATAAAAAAGAAGTTGGAACGATTTCGCAATCACCGCAAGTCTGGGAACCGCAGAAACAAAATTGGGAAATCATATAATTAAAATTAGTTTAATTTTTCTTCCATAACTAATAAAAAAACACCTATAACACAAAAAATTGGTCTTTCGCCTGTCAAATATTTACAAACGATCCACTTACGGCAGTCGTTTGTGGATATTTCTTCAGATGTTTTTACGGTTATGCTGTTTCTATTATGCACCATTTTTGGCCTGATTGGGTCCCGGTGGGAACTCGGTTAGATCCCGGCCGGGCAATTAAAAAAATAGTATCCCTGTTTGACCCGGCCAGATTATGGCCAGAAACCTTCTTCTGGTCGGTTCAATCCAGGCTATTTCTACACGAGAAACATTGTGACTCAATATTGAGAGAAATGATTAAAATTGTCACTAAAAAAAAGTAGAGCATGCATTCACTCTAAACTTTGGGTGAACACTTTACTCGCAGAAATTTAGAAAGAAGATTTTAGAAAAAAATCTGCCCTCTACCCGAGCACTTTATCATAGCGCGCTGCGCGCGCAGTTCGCTTTGCTCGCAAGTTTGAGCGCTCATAAGACGCACGACTGTTGGTTCTCGCGCTGTAATTTTGTGATTGTTAATTCTCTTTCGTTAAAAGAGCTTAGCTCGAGAGTTTGAACGCATCTACGTCACGCGACAAATGGCTATCGCACTCCGCGCTTAGTCTTTGTATTTCTTCCGCATTCGGGCACAGACCTTTTAAAACAAAGCTCAACGGACCGGCAACTGTAATTTTGTGATTTTAAATTCCCTTTTGTTAAAGCTCTTTCGGTTTTGAAGAACACATTCGCTTAAACATGTATCATTTCAATAAATGTATAGCATCACAATTCATAATATGCATACAAATTGAATCATACTAATTCTTATTTCCTTGTTTTCATATTTTTATATATTTTTAATCTTATATTTTGCGATTAATAAAAAACTACTGCGCATCTGCATTAGGTCTAATACAGGAACCTATATAGGGTCCTATATAAGACCATATGTCCGCTTACGTCTTTTGCGTCCTTATTCCAAAAATTTAATATTTTATTTTTAATCTTATTTCCTACGATTGAAAGAAAATCTACTCGTCCTATCGAGAAATGATTAATAATAAATTTATATATCTTTTTAGGCGAATAACTTTTGTCTGTCAATTTTAGTTCATTTCTTTTGTCCTTTCTTCAAAAAAAATTAATATTTTTATCTTGAATGTTATTTTTTACTAATAAGGCAAAAACTGTGTGTCCTATCAAAAATAATAGCTCTTTTTTGGATGACCAAGTTTTGTCACATTTTTTTTCGCAGCTTGTGTTGTTAGTGCGAAATTTTTTAATTTTTAAATTTTTAATGTCGTTTTTTACGTATAAAAGCAAAAACTACGCGCATTATCGAAAAGTGATTCATTATAAATTTGTAGTTCTTTCCAGGGCGCGCAATTTGAGCTTTTTAATATTTTCGTATCTTGCATAGTTTAAACCAAAAATGGAGTTTTTTATTATTCATCATTTTTGGTACGATAAAATTTAGAATCTTCAACTTTTCGATCAACTTAAAAAAGTTGTTATCATGATCCTGTGAGGCTTTTAAAAAGCAACATTTTTCTTCTCTCCACTTTTTTCATATTATGCGTTGTTTGGATTCAAATGTTCATTTTAGTTTGTTTTTTTGGATTTTGAAATCTCCATTTTGAAACCTTTAACTCTGATAATTTTCTATTACAGAATACAGACTAAAAACTAGAGACTAACGACTACAGACAGACGGACAGACAAACACCTTCGTAAAAATCCTTTTTTCTGGCTTAGTGGGTCTCAAAATGAAGAGATTTGATGATGCAGTTCTGTTTCAGAATGCTTCAACAAAATATAATATATTTTTCTTAAATTGTCTGATACATTAAAAATAATGTATTCTTCTTTCAAATTATTGTACTTATATCTATGTGTGTTTAAATGAAGAAATAGAGCCACTGCACGAAAAATTATCGCAAAAACAACTAGAAAGAGAGTTGTAAAAAAGTGGTTTCAATATTTTCAAAATTTTCTGACCTTTTCAATTTGTATCCAAAATAGAAATTTGAAGAATTATTTGATTTGAAAATCACGACCAACAATTAACTAAAGTTATAAAAAATCTTTGTTTGTTTAGAATATTTGGCAACTATGTAAACAATTTTAATTTATTCGAACGCTTTTGATGCACTATAAATCGTTTAAATATTTTCTCATTGAATTCTGAAGATTAATTTATAAGTTTCGAGAAAAAAATATTGAATAATTAGCGACACAAATAGTGTCAGCGATTTAAAAAAAAATTCTACACAATTAAGTAATGAAATTTTAACAAAGTAGTTCAACTTTCAAGCGTGAATATGAATCTTTATTGAAAAGATTAGTTTAGTACCAAAAAAGATTGATTTGAGAATAAGTATATAAGTTTATAAACGATTTTTAACTGAAAATCATCCAATTTTAATTGAACATGAGGATTTTCAATGATTTAAATTAATTTTATAAGAGAATTTTGGCTGGAATAAAACATCAGGTGGTTTTATTTCAAAACCACGGTGTGGTTTCTTTTTATTAAATTGTTCTCTCTCTTTAGATAATTCAAAGAACCACCCTTTTTACCTGTTTTTGTTATGACATATATAGTTTAAAAAAAAATTGTTAGATTAAATTTATAGATCTTTCTGAGATGAACAATTGTGTAAATTATAGTTTATCCTGAATTGTATAGTTTAGTTGGAAACTGAAATTTATTATTTTATCAAAAGCATTTCAATTCATAAACTAACACTGATGGCAAACAATGGCTGTTTTTCGCTATCATGCTTCCCTTCAGGCCTTACAAATTTTACCGAGGGAAAATCTTATCCGCTAATACCTTCGGAAGTTGTTATGTTCACAGACAACGAAAATAGCTACAAATGAAAGTAAGACCAATTAATTCTTGATAAATGAGTACATAAACGTCGAACCTTGATGTGATCGGCGACAGTCAATTTTCACGTGAAACCAATACCTTTCATTTAAAAAGAGAATACCATAATTATAATGAACATAAAAAATTCAGAATTAAATTCTTTATCTGCGAAGGACAATCTTGTCAATGATTACGTCGTTATCTCACATATATCTGAGATATGTGCTACTTATGCATATATTTGAACGCTGATGATGCAATGGAATATTCCTCAGAGACAGTTGTTAACGTAATTACTCATTAAATAATTAGCCAGTTTTATCTCTACTTCTGAGAAAATGAGGATGGGCTACACTTTTCTTTTCGCTTGGGTGGTCATCTTTAACTCCATTGGTGAATATAATAATATAAAATACTTATTTATAATTCTTATTATATTTTATATAATATGTGCATCAATACGGCTATTACTCAGCCCTGTAAAGTGAACCTAAAGTCTTCTTCTCAGATTATAGTCATGAAATAGCTTTTCGTATATTTAAACTGTGAAAACTAGAGATTTATTTTCTTATGGTATAATTTTTTTCTTCCCGCTGTCACCCTTGTGTGTCCCGTCGAAAAAATAGATTTTTTTGTTGCCTTAATTTATTCCTACACATATGCGGAATATGCTGGAAAAATTATATTCCAATAATCGAAGTCACTGGAAAGTTACAGCTCTTAGAATGACGTTTTTCGGATTGGCCGGCATGATATCATAAAAACGGTTTGACGGATTGCTTGAATTTTGTAGGGTAGGTTTAGCACATGTATATGCATCGCGTGAACTAGGATAATTGAGAAATCATAAGCGTTTTTTTCGCAAAGAAATAATTGAAAAAAATCATGAAATTAAAAAAAAAATCAAAACCGTGCCAATTACTCAATTTTCAATATTTGTAAAATACATTAGTTAAGGTGCTGACCACAGCTTCACATATTAAAATGCCGTTTGGTTTTTTATGTTAAATAAGCCGTTTTCCCGGAAACATGCCGGCCATGGACATACTTTTCTTTGACATGGGTGTCTTCAGAGTATCGCCATACCCTTCATAATCACGATTTTGGGTTCCAACTTGCACAATCTCCTGTTCAAATGTGAATAAATGTTTAGTGAAAAGTTAAGAGTTGTCTATTGTTATCGTTCGTCAAAAAAATCCCCAAAAACGGTAAAAAACGGGCCGTCACACATGATTTTATATTTGTACCAACTGTACTATACGTTAGCGAGACGTGGACCTATCAACAGAAAGATGAGGGTAAAATTGACGCAATTGACATGAGATTCTTGTCCTTAATATCCGGGAAGACTCTGATGGACAAAGTGAGTAAGAGATAATTCTCGAAGAATGTGGTGCAGAATAGACGCTAATAGACACATTGTTTTTTTTAACGTGGAGGGGAAATATTGAAAAAAAAACACCCAGCTAAAGGCTCGGTAGTGTCGGATTCTTACCGATTATAACCCCTCCTTTTTCCTGCCTACCTCAATATCCGGAACCGCTTTCCCATTACTTCAGAGACTTAGGTCAAGGGCCAGTGCACCATGGCGGCGCTCTCAGTCCAAAATGCTGTACGTTCTGCGAGTCTACTTAATTACCCATCTCCGATATCCGATGTTAGGTGTTTAGTTGCAACTAGTTTCGAACTCTATTTTAAATTTTCTTCTTGAAGGTCGAAGGTGGACGCCGTGCTGCAGATTTTTCTTCAGTCTTAGCAACGTTAGCACCGGGTTTCCGCAGTCAATGCTTTCACCTGACAACATTCCCTTTCCACCTTTGATCTGATCACTTTCTCCAATCTGGCAGCTGGCTCATCGTCCATCTCTACGAAGGCCTGGATGCAACCCCTAATGCTCCTTTCGTGCGGTTTATCTTGGGGGAACTACCAATGTGTTTCCCGTGTAAATCCTCAAGTGCTTTCTGCACATCTTCCACCTCGTTCGTTTCAACCAGGTTTCGAATTAATAGTTGTTTTCTTGGGATTAGGTCCCTAATGCCACCTTTATTCCCCAACACTCCCTTTAGAGCATCGCCAAAGATGACTTTCTCCTCTGGTTGGGCTCTCACATCAACTCCAAGTTCCTGGGGCTTGACAGACATCTGGACATCCTTCAGGATGCTCGCCTACGTCTGTCCAGGGCCGGTCTTAATGATAAGAGCCTCGCCGCGAGTTGTTCTCTTTTTTTCCTTTCACCAACATCCGGTTTACTGGTTTCGGCAATTTTTCGAGAAATAGCAACTTCCTCCTTCCTCTTTTTCTTCTCCTTTCACCGCCTTTATCGGATTTCGACCTAAGTAAAGCCCTCAACCTTGGTTTCGGGCTTCTCCAGGCAGGGTCTCCTCTATAAACGCCTCTTTGGAGCCATCGCCGACTTTCTTCAACCAGCTTTCGAGACCCCTCTGACGTACAATCTCCGCCTCATCCACCAGAAAGTTGCTGATCTCGCAGATCTCCTTTTTGGGCTTGCAGGCCTTCCTTAAAAGTTTCTTCATCTTAACAAATGGTGGCTAACTTTCTCTATGAACTTCTGGCAGGCTTCTGCGTTCTCCTGCGCCGTGGTTCTCTGCACTTCAGGAGTGCAGCCTCGCCTCTTACGTTTTGCTTAGTGCGTCCCTTCTTGCACCAAAAAGGGCCTAGTTCTGGGCGGTGTCCTCACAGAAGAGTCCATTGCCGCCAGAACCTCCATATCTTCCACCGACATATTGTGCGATTGCCCCCCCCCCCCCACCTCAAATCCACGGGGCCGGTGTGGACCATCGAGGCTTGCACCCGATCGGAATCGACGGTGAGATCTTTTCTCACTTGGGATATATTTGTTTTATTAACACCCTTCATGTTTGGATTGATTTTGGGGTTCCTTACCCTCGGTGTTCCTCTTGGTCCCTCTCCTCTTCCTTCTTTGTCTGTCTGGCTTAAGAGGCCTTACCAGTAGCTACGCTGCTGCCAGCATAGATGCCGAAGTGATAAGAGAAGAGATCGAGCCCTACAACGACGACAACGCGAGACGTCCTTAGGTACACATGAGAAGAAATGAGAGAAATATGCCATGACAGACAAGTATGGCGACAAATAGTTAATAAAAGGAGTTTCAGTGAAGTGAATGACGCCTGAAACAAAAGACCTTAGATACTAATTGATCCAAGTGTGGATCCTCACATAACGAATTTGTTGGGATCTTCACTTGGGGTGATTGCTAGAGAGATTGATCAGCAAACATGGTGGGAGTAGTGTTGCGGAACGAACGTTTTATTTAAATAAACAACACGAGAATTCTGGATCAATCTAAAAATTGTATATCCCTTCCTCACATTACTCCCTTCCCTACTAAGTGAGTCATGTCTACCCTGAAAGATAATGGCTTAATTGTGTAGTAATAATAATTACGTACATATGTAGGGGTGGCCATTTTAATCGAAAATAATTCCGGTCATTTCCCCTGTCTTCCTTTGTTCGCAAACATTTTCTACGGTCAATACAATTAAAAAACGCAAACTCTAAATCTAAAAATTCTTAGATTAAAAATTGGAGCGCTCTAAATTGAACTCTAGAATTTTAAACATTAAAAATATAAGTTTAAAAAAATTTTTAAATAAAAAATATATTCAGATGCTCCATATAAATATAAACGAGGATTTAGATTCAATTCCAAGAACATAAATCTTCGTTTCAAATACTTAGCACATCCTTGAAAATCTTAAAAACTTTCTTTCTAGACCTCAAGAAATCTAGAAAGTGTTTTAAATTTCCTTTCAATCAAAAATTATTTTTAAGCTTTTTCAGAAATTTGAAATATTGTATTAAGTAATAAATGGCTAAAGAAGAATGTTTTTTTTATTTAAAAAATCCACTTCAAAAGCTTTTAATTTTCAATTTTTGAAGTTTTCAGGTTTGCATTTTGAAATTCTTCAAATTAAAAATGGCAGCTTAAAAATAGAAATTTAAAACTTTTATGTTTAAAAAATTTCAAATTACGCAGACTATTTTCTGGCACCTGATTTTACTTTGTCTGAAAGATTATATGTGTTTTTGAAAGATAAGCACTTCCTCTTGTTTTTCTTCGACATTGTCGTAATGCCTAGTTACAACTGGTTACAAAACGTATAGCCTAAAATCTCAGTCACTAAAAGCGAACTGAAGCGAATGTCCTGCGATATTTTTGTCACTGACTGAAGAGAACGGATGTATAGGACACTAATAACTGCCGATGATACTGCCCAATTTTAGTTACATGCCTAGGTTGTTGTGAAGTTGCTCCGCTGACTAATAGCAGCGTCAGTCTCTCGCCTCCTTGGACCGCCTTGTCTTCTATAACGGGAAATTTTCTTTCGATACTGCTTTTTCGAAAAATAGTTGATTCTTTAACGAAGTCCTTGAATTTTCAAGCAATGAAGATAAATACTCAAGAAAAAAGTTAAATTTGTCAACAAAAAGAATTAATTTTCAAAAACAATTTTTGAATTTCTATTCAAATATTTCCCACAGTTTTTAAGTAAACTAATAATTTTATATTACTTGTTCAACATTGTTCTAAGAAAATTTAACATACGTTGTCCCAGTTGTGAAATATATTGTGTACATCAGAAAAAATTACTTCTAGCAAAAGTACATAAAATAAGAAGAAAATGAATCTTGCATATGTTTATAAAAAAGTTTCACAAAAGAGAGACAAAACTGATATTTTTTTGAGAAATTTTTTGCCAACAGGAATTTTTTAAATACAGTTACTTGACATCGCCATAATTTTCAACCCAAAATGCTACGGATTTAACAGAATTAATTCAAATTCATAAGAATTTCAAGTAAATCTTGACAAATATGGAATAAATCCAAAGACAAAACAATAAGCAAAGTTAAATTCAAACACAGTGAGCCCTTACTATTTTAACATGTTTTATTTAAAATATTTTAACTGATTTGTTTATTAAGTGTCATTTGACAGAAAAAACCGAGGAAAAAGATATTTATCAAAGAATTGGATATATAAAAAACTGTTCGTTTTATGGAGATTTTGCTCTTACTAAAATTCGTTAATTGTTATTAAAGTTATCAAAGCGCTTATTCACTTGTCTTGAACCAAAAATATATGATATATATTATATATAATACATATTATTAAATTTAATAATTATTTGAAATGTGCTGATAAAGAAAATCTTATATTTCTACTTGCAGAATATAGTTCTCAGTCCACCAGAAAAACTTATAGAGAACGTAATCCTGGTCCTTCTTCTTCTTCTTCTTCTGGCAAACATTATTCTCCTGACCGGCATTCTACAGAGGAGGCTCCTGTTCGTGCCAGGTCCAGGTCTCCTGATAGCACGCCTGCGTCCATTAAAGTACTTGGATATTCACTTGAAGAACTTGGATATATTCGTCTCATTCCCCGTACAAATAAGAGCGTTCAATTCGAATTTCGAAAATATAATTTTCCTGTTGGTAAACCAATTAGACTGCGAACGGGTCGAGGTAGATTTATGCCCGTGCCACCCAGCGAACATATTGTATTATCAACGTCCAATGATTATGTTTTTGCAATATTGGACTATAGTGGGTTTCTGCTTGGAATATGTACGACAAATAAGAGTCATTCAAGAATCAAAATAAACATTATCAGCAACGCAATTGAAAAAATGACTCCAGATGAAATGAGGGATTGTCCAGTAGGCAGTAGTTATCCAATCTTCCCCCGGAACTTTATTAAAACTTCTGCAAATTACGACTCCCTACAGTACGTATGGAATCCTCCTAGCGAACCTCAAGAGTCATCTCCTGCCAGGATCATGTTCCTTCCTCACGGGTCTCCTTCTGATAAAGTACTTGGATATCCAATAGAACAACTTGGATATGTCCGGCTTATTTCTAGCACAAATCAGAACCTGCAACTTGAATTTCGAAAATTCGTGTTTCATGCCAATGAAAATATTCGAATGAAAATAGATCACATTTTCTATAAGTTTGAGCCAAACCA
Organism: Belonocnema kinseyi; assembly: GCF_010883055.1. Classification (NCBI taxonomy): domain Eukaryota; kingdom Metazoa; phylum Arthropoda; class Insecta; order Hymenoptera; family Cynipidae; genus Belonocnema; species Belonocnema kinseyi. The sequence goes on from NC_046658.1 coordinate 155,389,444, forward strand.
GGAATATTTGGTATTATCAACACACAATGGTGATATTTTTGCAATAATAGATTCTAGTGATACTCTTCGTGGAATTTATAGGAAAGATCAAGGGTTCCCTCGGATAAAAATAAATATGATAAGCGGCAAAGTTGATAGTTTGACACCAGCCGAGATTAGGGATTGTCCAGTAGGCAAGAACCATCCAATCTTCCCAAACAGTTTTACTATAATTTCTGCAATGTACGATTCGCTAAATCTCAACCGGAATGTCAATGAGGAACGCAATATTGGTTCTTCTTCTTCGGCCAGACAACATTCACCTCAAATAACTTTACCTGAAGAGCCTCCTCTTCGTGCCAGACCTAGCTCCCCTCCGGGTAAGCCTCCTTCTCATGAAGTACTTGGATATTCACTTGCAAAGCTAGGATATATTCGGCTTATTCCTCACACGAATCAGAACCGGAGATTTGAATTTCGAAGATGCGTTATTCCTACCAATAAGCCAATTCGATTGCACACAGAGCATACCTTCGTGCCTCTACCAAGCCGAGAACATATTGTATTATCAACATCCAACGGTGACATTTTTGCAATTTTGGAGTATAGTGGAATACTTCGTGGAATATATAAAGCAGATAGACGTCATACGAGAGTAAAAATAAACATGATAAGCGGCGCAGTCGATAATATGGCCGCAAGTGAAATGAAGGAATGTCATGTGGGCAATAATTACCCAATCTTCCCACGCTGGTTTACTGAAGAAGTTTCAAATGAAGATTCTCTACAGCATGTTTATAATTAAGTTAATCGCATGTGATACTTAGTCTTGTGGTATTTCGGGTATAGTTCCCCCAGCTTTTTTTCCACGAAAATGAAAAAATTTTTAAACTGAATTCGGAGATGGTATAAAATATCATAATTGACGTCCCTGGACTATTTTTTGAGGGATAATAACCAAAACAATTTGACAAAAAAAACATGACCTCGAAATATACACACACGTTTTTAGCATATTCAAAATTTTTCAGAATTAACCCACAAAAAAGTGTGCAGCGACGTCTGCTAACATGTTCGATATCAATTCTCAGGTTTTTGAATTATATTAAAAACTGTGAATGGCAATATACTTTCTTTACCAAGGCCTCTTTTCTTTAATATTTCGCTAATCCCCATGAGCTAATTTAAACTTCATTTTTACGAATATTCGAAACATAGGAAGTCATAAGATTTAGAGTTTTCAGGCACGCCATTTTTGAAAACACCGTATCACCCAAACCGTTATCAGAACTTTAACGATTTTTGCCGCTGTAGCGAAAAATTGATAGGGATTGGAATGCAATTTGACAATAAACAAAAATTTGTTAAGGTAAACATAAAATATAAGCTTTAAATGCGTGTTTTATTTATAATTTATTATTTATATCATTTTTTATACTATTTACTTTTTTCTCATTTTTCACAAACTTTTAACAATTTATGTGAAATAGATTTATTAGGAGAGATACATTAAAATGAAAGAAACATAACATAAGGAACAAAACACTGTTTATTTATAATAAATCAGATATACAATCAGCGGCGGACTGGATCTCTGAGCACAGGGTGGGAAGCATGTTTGGGGGCGCTTGTTTAACAAACACACAAAAATTACAAAAAAAAGGTTGACACACAGCCACATTCATTTTGATCATCAGCCACATCCATTTATTTTGGAATTGTTTTCAATAAAGCAGCTAAATTGATTAAAAAATTATAAGAATTGATTTAATTTCACTCGTGACAAAAAAAATGAAATTTCATTAATTTACTCAGTCTTAATAGTAGAATTAAAATTATTTAAAACTATAGAAATCGATTGGGTTTAATTCCTCAAAATATAGTTAATTCTGATTCCTTCAATTGTTTTCAATGAAGAAATTAAAATGATTGAAAATTGATTTAATATGATTGGTGAAAAATATATTCAATTTCATTCATTTTACAAAATTGTTTAAAGCTATAGAAATAGATTCGTTTAAATTACGTAAAATGTAATTGATTTTCATTCCGACAGTTATTTTTTATCATGTAAATAAAGTTATTGCAGTGATAGAATTTGATTATATTCACTTATAAAAAATGTATTGAATTTCATTCATTCTTATTCTTAATTAAACTAGAATTAAACTTTATTCAAAATTATTCATATCAAGATGATTATTCTACTGTTTTGAAAATTCAATGATAAAGTCTTAAACTTTCTGTTTATTCACAAAATATTGAGAGATCTGGAAGAAATGCAAGTCTTGATTGTAAAAGATATATTTCCTTAATTTAAACCTTCTAAACTTTAGCTTTTAACTAGTAATTTTGTCACTAGTATTTTTATTTTTAAATGCCAGATGAGAAGATTTTTGGTTTTGCCCTAATTAGTTTTTCAGTGTCTTTGTTTATACAAATATATTCGTACACAAAGCTGTTCTAGGGGCTTTTTAACCTAGCATTTTTATCGGTAAATTAAAAGTGCTTGCACTATTTAACTTGCTATATTCTGATTTCGTGTTTTACAATGCATCGTCATTTTGAACTACCGTTTTTTCACAAATTTCAATTACATGCATTGTATGTCTTGATTTATAAGTTTTGTATTTTCGCATCCACTTTTGGTTAAATTCATTAGAAAAAAATGTTCGGATTGATAAAAAGAGATATTTCTGGTTTCACTCGTGTAAAAAACTACAAACTGTTTGCCGACGTTTCGTGAACATTGCAGTTCACATCTTCAGGGCTTACCTGAAACTGAGGTATCAGGGCTGACCTGAAACTGAGGTATCAGGGCTGACCTGAAACTGAGGTATCAGGGCTGACCTAAAACTAAGGTATCAGGTCATGTTGTTCTTAGGCATACTCTCTACGAAGCCTGTAATTGGCCAGAGCGCCCCAAGGTGGGGACTGGTGGAACTTGATTAGCCAATCACGTTCGACCTGCCTGAATATGTAAGTTGAGTTCAAAAATGACAAGTTTTTATACTTTATTATCGTCAGAACATTATTCATTTATGCATGAAGTATGAAAAAATGTTCTGTTTTATCCCCTTAATTTTACTAATTCAATAATTATAAAAAAGAAAATGCGCTGATGAAAATAGTTGGAAATACTGATTTCATAAACCATTGATCGCTATTAAACCCGTGCGACTTAGCTGCTTAAGGCCCTTCATCAGAATAGCAATCCCGTCCGAATATTAAGGCCACACGGTTGTATATTTTTGTCTAATTTTGTGCACACCTCATTTAAATAACCATATCTCAAATCAAGCAGAGAATGTTTTTTAATAGAATGTTTATATTTTTTTTTAATAAATGAACAGGAAAGAACAGTAGAATGTAGAGCTGTCACTGAGTGTAACTGCTATTGTTCTCTACGTTTTTGATCATTACACAAAATATAAACATTTTATCAAAAAACCGGCTGTGCTTGATTTGAGATATGGTTATTTGGATGACGTATGCAAAAAATCGGACAAAAATATTTAATTGTGCGGCCTAAAAATTCGGACGCGTTTGAACATTCTGATAAAAGCCCTTAAGGCACTTCCCCAGACTTGAAAATAAGCCCATGTATTACTCTGCCAAACATTTCTTCTACAATTCTGAATTCTTTGATTTCATATTTTAACCACAGAATATAAATGGCTGAATACAGAACTCAAAAGAGAACTTTTTTAGAAGAATGGTCTGGTTCTTGTTTTATTCCAATTAATTAAAAATTGATGCATTTTTTGCGCTTAGGAAGTAGCAAAGTGTACTCATGGTGAACAAAGTACTAGGCCTGTGTTTCGCTATGAAACTGCAAATGGTCTTGAGTGATATTTTTTCGACGATACTTTAAACATCGTAAAAGTTTGGATTGAGTCCAGAATTGAGATTGAGTGCCTATTAGGCCTCCCTTTACTTTCCTATTGTTAAAAATTACATCTGGTTTAACCCTCAAAGTGCATACATAGTAAAAATCACGGTAAAGTGCATCGTGGGTGTACGATACCCAAGCGTATTTAATTATGTATTCATTAACCCCTAATGAATATTTTGTCACAATAAAATTATCCTAAATAGTTTAAGGTATCTTTTATAAGGTAGAGTTGATTTTACCGTCATTTATTTATTTGAAGTTTGTTAACAAAATCATTGAAATTAAGTGAAAAAGTGGGGTTTTTACTAATAAATTTATAACTCACGCAATTTTAATTATTTTAAACTGAAAATTTATGACTATCCTTTCGAAATAGTGTACTTTAATAAAAAAATATTGCAGCATGGGTGCTTAAAAAAATATATTTATTTGCACAGTTGAAAAAGCAATTTTGTGATAAAATGATGTATAAGATTTTTTTATATCAAATAGATTTAATATTATAAAAATTGAGGAACTTGAAAATATGACACTATAAAAATACAAGAAATGGAAAAAAGGGACATATATAACTGTATTTTAACAATTATATTTTATTCAACATATCCACAGGCTGCTCTCGCATGACGCGCTGCCTTAAGTTATAAGCCATCTACAAAGAAAAAAAGTATGAACTAATCGAAAAAAAATTATTTCACTTCATATGATATACTTACGTTAGAAGGTAAATAAAAATAAAAAAAGTTTCAACAACAAAAAATTCGCTTTAAAATTACTATTTCACTGACTGAGTGCACACCGGGTGTTTGAGACCCCATGATTTTTTGAACCTCGACTTTTAGCAGCTGCTGCTAGTATACTGACGCTTGACGCAGTACGCTAAACGACTTAACGTACATTTAGTGTCTCCAAATGAAGCTAGATGGCGTCACTTACTTAGTTTTTTCGAATTAAGTATGTTTTATAAGAGTTGGAAATTTGCTTGGGGTGGTTGACACCCAGAATGCACTTTAAGGGTAAAATATATAAAAACTGATTAAACATTAAGAAATTTAATTTTAATATTCTGCATTCGGTTCATTATATAACGACGAGACGATTAAAAAAAGATAGAAGAAAATCATATAGGTTTCTTCTCAGATTCCACGACAAAAATCTTGAAAAAGATGATGCGCCAAAATTGGAAATTGTCAAATCAAAATAGTATGGAATTTTCCATGATTTTAAAAACTACTTCTAATGATTTAAGCAAATTCAAATTACTTAAACAAATATTTAATTCCAAAAAATTTGAAAAAGAAATGTATTTTCTGATTAAATGTAATTGTTTGTCATTGTCGGTATTAGAACATTTTTCTAAAAACATGTTGTAATTATTCAAACAATTATTAATTGCTTATTTTCAAGATTTCTTAAAACTAATGCAGAAATGTACACTTTTTCTACATTGTTATCCTGAGCAGCTTTTTGTTTATGCTGTTTTCTTCTATTTGTTTTTGACGTTGTTGTTTTCTTGATGTAAACCATCCATACTTAATTTGAAGGAAATTTGAAGAAAAAAAAACAATAATTAATTGTATAGACTATGAAATTTAGATTTTAGCCGAATTTACTAGTCCTTGAAACCATTACAATTGACAATTGAAATGTGGTTCCTCTATTCTTTGTATACACTATACAGTCATGTAATATACTATTTAGTGATTTTAAATAAACCAATTGAGCAAATGAAGATTGTTTAAAGCAATAGAAATTTATTAAACATTAAATGAAACGTATGAAAATTATGTAACTTTCAACAAAACGTAGCATAGGATAACAATTTAGAAAAGATGGGCATCTCTAGCACTATGTTCAGAAATTTGGAAAATAGAGAATAAATAATTGTTTAAATGATAATATAATGTTTTTAGAAAACTATGCTACTCCGAGAAATGACTATATAATATATTTATAGTTAAACTTATATGTTTCAATTTTAATCAGCTTTTCTGATACTTTTTTCAATTAAATAAAAAGTTTATTCATTTCTTTTTCTAGAAATCTGTCCTCAATAGTTTCAAAAATTTTTCTCCAAAATATCAAGTTAGGAAAGTGGACACGAGGCTTAGAATAAGCCTCCAAATTTTGCCAATCTATGCGATTTTTGATATGCCTAAAAGTTTTGCAAAACATTTCTGAGATATAAAAATTCGATAAATACAATATTCATTGATAAGAGATAAAGCATATAAAATTTCAAATAAATTGACTCATAATTTCCCGACTTCAATCAAAGAAGTAAAAATTGGAAACATTTTACATGCTAAAATGGCTAAAAATATTTTTTTTTGCAAATAAAGAAACATGGGTAAAGTTCTTTGCCTAAGAGAACGATTTGTTTAACGCGCCCGTTGAAATTTCTCGAAATGCCTTGGCATTTTTGAATATATTTTCAATGCTTCAAAATCCCTGCATTCTTTTTAAAAAATGGTTAATAATCACTTCAGAGGTTTTAAATTTATATTAGGTTACTCGAAATCTGCCGATATTTTCTACAGTAATGAAAAAATTGATTGAAATATCTTGAGAGTTCAAAATCCTTTAAAATCATGCCTCCCAAAATTCTAGAATATTTTTTAAAATCGAATAAAAATATGTTATAAACTTTAAAATAGATACTTAAAAATTCATTGTACATTTTAAATCTCATGAAAATGATTGAAATTTTTTACAATGCAGTGTAATATTTCACATCCTTTGCATTTTTTTAAAATAAGTCACAAGTCCGATCAACAAGTGGTTAATAACAAATTTTCAGACCTTTTCTACGAGTACCATTTTTTGTTACCTTTTTTATCTTGCAAATTTTGACACCAAAATTAATTTTCTGGAGTTTCCATTATTTTTCTTTGTGAGCTATATTTAAATTTTCTATTTTTTACCAAAGTACAAAAAATTGTTATCATAATATTGTAGGGTTCATAAACAGAAATGCTTTTTTTTCTTTTCCTTTTTCTCATATCATGCGTCGCTTGGCTTCAAATTTCCTTAATGAATTATAAAGATTGGGGTATAAGTTCTGAGATAACGAATACTGAATTGTCAAAATATTTTAATTGATCCTGATAGACCAAAATGAAGGACACGTATTTTATCATCTTATTGTTAGTTTTCTATTTCACATTTATTTTCCTTTTCACAAAAAAAACGGTGTTTTCCATTGTAATCCATTTTGGATTCCAAAGGAGCTGCAATAAAAATGAATCTCACTTGTTAAAAAATAAACCCAAAACGATAAATTAAGAACAGATGATACAAAACTTAGGGTTCTAAAGGATCTAAATTGTAATTGAGCCTATTTCTAAAGAATATATTTTTCACATTGCCTACTGGCATATTATGTTCAATTAATAACACAATATTTACCTTAAAGCACACATGCAATAGAACTTTGATGGACATAACCTAATGAAGATGGTTAAATTAGAGAATAATACCTCAATTAAAATAGATATAATGATTTGATAAATACAATTTGCAGGTTATGTAGCGAAGTGTTCAACATTAGGGCATGTTCATATGCTAGAAACTTTTCGTTTCAAGTCATCGGTCGATAACTGTAAATCTATTCCTAACTTACCAACCCTGCTCTAAAGGCGTTTGGTTAGTGAATATGTCTTCATCTTCTTTTCCATAGTGCTCTAAACGAACCTATTTTACATAGTTTGAAAGGAATTGTTTGATTAAATTTGTAGATCTTCCTGAGATAAATAATTGTGTTTGTTATATTTTATCCTGAATTACATAGTTTAGTCGGAAACTGGCATTTATTATTTGATCAGAAGCTTTTCGGTTCGTAAACTAAAAGCGATGGCCAAAAATGGCTGGCTATCGTTATCATATTTCCCTTCAGGACTTACAAATCTTCCACCATATCTTCCACATCAGATGAGAATTCATCATCATGATAAACATAATACCACATTTAAAATGATATTCTTATTTGCAAAAGTAAATTATGTCACTTATAACGTCGTTGCCTCACATATATGTGAGATGCGGGCTACTTATGTATATATCTAAACTCTGATAAAGCGATGGAATATTTCCACATATACAATTATTAACCAAACTATTCACTAAGGAATTATTCAGTTTTTTCTGTGCTTTGCGAAATAGAAGATGGTCTACACTTTGGTTTTCACTTTGGCGGTCATCCTTAATGGCATAGGTGAATATAATAATATACTACACTTATCTAAAAATCTTATTCTATTTGATATAATACCTGTACACGGAAAAAAATTCTTGAGGCGAACGAATGAATCGAGAATATATTAAACTCAAATCAAGTGTCCACTTAGATTAGATAAGACGTTCAATTAGAAGAGTTAAACATTTAGCATTTGATTTTCCGAAGTAAATCTGAACTGTCACTGCTCTCGATTGGACCGTCGCCATTTTATTTTGCTGCTCGCACAACGCACCGGCGCTCTTCCAATAATTCCTTCCGGCACCTACGAGGTCTGTTAAAGAAATACGCAGATTGAGGCCATAAAAACATGTATTTTATTTGGAAGTTACACGTCTGGGTCTCCTTCGAAATACACTCCTCCCCAACGCACACACTTATCCCAATGGTGTTTCCACTTGTTGAAACAGTCCTGGTACGCTTGTTTTGTGATGGCTTTCAGCTCCTTCGTCGCATTTGCCATAATCTCCGAAATCTTCACAAATCTTCTTCCTTTGAGGGTTTTTTTTTGAGTTTTAGGAACAAGAAAAAGTCACAAGGAGCTTGGTCAGGTAAGTATGGGGGTTGTGGAAGAACAGTAATCGAGTTTTAGGCCAAAAACTCACGAGTTCTGAATGCGGAGTGAGTCGTCGGTCATCAGGCGTGGCACAAATTTCGCAGCGACGCGGTGCATCTTCAATTTTTCGGATAAAATCTCGTAACAAGATCCAACTGATATCTCACACTCTTCGCCAAGCTCCCTAATGGTCAGACGTCGATTTTCGCTTACCAGGGTGTTGATTTTGTCAACGTGTGGGTCGTCAGTTGACGTTGAAGGACGCCCAGGACGCTCATCATCGTCAATCGACTGTCGGCCACCCTTCAAACGTTCATGCCACGTGAAACATGCAGTACGCTTCATGGGAATATCACTGTAGGTCGTGTTGATTATGGCAAATGTTTCAGTTGCAGATTTCCCGAGTTTCAAACAAAATTTCACAGCAATTCGTTGCTCTTTCAGACTGTCCATTTTACAATCCGACAAAAAAACACTCTTTACTAAAAACTGTGTAGCTTATCAACAAATGAAGATAACTGCGACTTGAATACCGCGTTTTAAACAGCTGATCTGTACGAACTTAGCGACACCAAGCGGATTCTCCTTAAACCAACTCGAGCCGCGAAATTCAAACAGTCCGCGTATTTTTTGAACAGACCTCGTATTCTTAATATCCCTATTATAGCTATACTTATCAGGGGTTTGACTATAGGATATCCCTGGTATATGGAAAATGGTCAAGGGTATTCATTTTCGATGATCCAGGGATCTTTCTTAATTCCTTTGTTCGTTTTCAGCTAACTGTTTAGCTACAATAAAAAATAATATCCCTGTCACAGCTCAATTTTTTCACCGTGTATGAGTACGCAGAAGAATTCAAACGTATTCTTCAAGAATGAAAATAAAGAACTAGGCAGAGCCACAACCATGGTTTAATTCCCAAAAACGAAATGAAGAAATAAAATTGATGTTGAGATTGAAAGATAAACCAGATTTCTTACGTCATAAATAAATTGCATCTTTAATTAAATTGAGAATAAAACTAATTTGGACTGGTGCCAAATACTTTATTCTCAGTAATGAAAAATATATTTTCACTCATCCACGAATAGTTTAATTATTCCTTAAGCGAAGCTGTAATAATTTCAATGCACGGTGATCGTTCAAATGATATAGGACGTCCCTAATTGCGTAATTGCTAGCATCCGTTTCCAGGTTATATACTTTTTTTGTATCCGAAAAGTATAACATGATTTTGGTTACAAATAATTCTTTGACCAGTGCAAAGGTTATGAGAGTATTATCGACGAAGGTGATTATAATTTCTCGCATGCCCAGAAGTGCGTAATCTAGTCTTCTTGCTCGTGCTGGTGTATTTGACTACAATCTAAAAGGTATGACTTTGAACTCGTAGATTCTTCCTCGATATTGGAATGCATTGTATCGTTTTTTATCTATTAAATCGAAAAAATATAAATAACTTTTCAAAATTAGAAAACTTATTTATGAAAAGCATTTGAAATTAAACAATTACAAATTATAAGCGCTAACAAGTACACAATTTTGTATTAACACATTTTAAAATTGTTAGTAATTTTAAATCTTAAAAATCAAGTCCCGTGTAGAAATTATGACCGGGTTCGGGCCGGATTCCGGCAGTGTTTCCCTGCTTGTTTCCGGAATCTGGTTAGGCTGTCCGGTCGGATTCTCGTTGGTTTCGTCACGCTGCGCTGGACGGATACCGGCCGGGTGTACCCAGCCAGCTCCCGGCCGTATTACCCGATCGAATCCCGGATATAATTAGGGCAACCCGGTCGGAATCCGACCGGTTTTTGACTCGGCTCCTCGGTCGCACTTTACCGGAGCGTTTTTACCACATAGAACATATTCTACCAAATGGTAGAAATAAGAATATTTGTCAGCACTTACTTCCACCTGTAAAAATCCAGAAAATTGGACACAATTTTGTGAAATTTAACAAATTTCTTAACGGATAATCTGGCGTCCACCGACGTTTTACGTCATGATAACGTAATTCAAAACCTTTTTCGGAAAAAGTTATTTCTCTTCTTATTACGTTTTTGCTTATTCAATATAATATATAAATACATTAAAAATAAGAAAAAATCGTATCAGAAAAAAAATAAGTATAGTTTCATTGGGAAACTATGTTTGAAAATAAAAAAAAAAGTTGGTCAACGATTTCGCAGTCACGGCAAGTCTGGGAACCGCAGAACCAAAAATGGGAAACCATATAATTAAAATTAGTTAAATTTTTCTTTCATAATTGATAAATAAAACACCTGAAACACAAAAAATTGGTCTTTCGCCTATCAGATATTTACAAACGACCCACTTACAGCGGTCGTTTGTGGATATTTCTGAAGATGTTTTTAAGGTTATGATACTTGTATTATTCACCGTTTTTGGCGCGACTGGGTCCCGGTGGGAACTCGGCCAGATCCCGTCCAAGCAATTAACAAAATAGTATTCTGGTTTGACCGGGACAGATTCTGGGCAGAAACCTTTTTCTGGTCGGGTCAAACCGGGCTATTTCTTCACGGGTTAAAATTTTTTTGGTTTAATAGATAAATACAACATCAAACGTTAAAAAATTCCACCACAATCATTTACAGCTAATTAATATTAATATTGATATAATTATAATATCAAAGAAAATAGTGATATAGAGGAGTAATATAACCTAATTATATAATTTATTTTCATTATGAACAATATTATACAAAATATAATGAAAACAATATAATATACAACAAAATATTAATCATAATATTAATATTCTGATACTGCATATATATTTTTATTTTCAAATTGCGCGAAATATTCAAATATCATTAAAATCGCAAATTTATTTTAATTATCTCAAATGCGGATCAAGATGCAAATAAGAATATTCGAATATAACAAAATTATATTCTTATCATTAATAATATATGTATATATTTATATATATAATAGTATTAATATTTATATCATTTATATTTTATACTTAAAATAACGTAACCTCAAAATATGCGCAAAAAAGAGTCGCGCGAAATATTCAAATCATGAAAATCGCCAATTTCTTGAATTTCTTTGAAATGCAGATCAAAATAGAAAAAGAATACTTTTATAAGATGATATAATGTAATATAATTATAATATTAACATTATTAATATATATAATAGTCTTAATATTCTACACCTGAAAAAGCTTAACCTCAAAAACGAAGAATCGAAAACTGGAAACATTCAAATTCCAATTTCTTGATTTTATTTCAAAGTGGATCGAGATATAAATAGAAGCGCCGAAATTTCCCGACCGGCAATCGTGCACCTTCGAGTTTTCAAATTGAGAAGAGGAGAAATGGGTTGCGCGCGCAACCCAGTCATGTATACCGTCTCCTACTATATTCACACGAACATAGGCCTGTAATAGTATTGGAGTGTAACTCGTTTCAGATGTGGGAGCACTGGCCCAACTAGTGTAATTTAGTTGAAAGCTGCTCGCTGCAATTGACAGGATTAAAACTGCCATTATTTAAATTTCTGCACTGAGTTCACTGATAAATTTTTGAAATAGTTTTGAATTTCAGAAAAACAAGTTACAAGGTCGGTTCCCAACAGTGGTTTCATGTTATTATTATTATTATTGTTACACCATTAAGACATTTTCCTTTCCGGGTAAGAGCGACTCACTCGGTAGGGGAAAGGAGTAGTGTGTGGAAGGGATAGAGAATTTTCAGATTGATCCAGAATTCTCATGTTATTTATGTAAATACACGTTCGTTCCGCAACACTGCTCCGACCCAGGTTGCTGATCAATCTCTTTAGCAATCACCCCAAGCGAAGATCCTCACGAAGTCGTTATGTAAGCCTGAAAAGTGACACCGCTTTGAAATATATGCTGTAGATTTTTTTCATTTTTCAGAATTTTGAGTGCTTTTTTCATCTAGCGGATGAAATTTGAAACTCAACTCTCTGGTGACTGCGGTATTGATTTGTTTACTATAATATTTTGAGGAGAAACAAATTCAGAATAAGTGACTTCCAAAAATAAATATACGACGATTTTTTAAGCAGCCGGCTGATTTAAATATTTGTTAGTTACTAACAAATTGCACGTGACAAAAGTTTGTTTACACGAGAATATACTATTATTTTTCCTAAAAGCAATACAATGAAGGTGTATCACGTTTTTCTACGGGCGGGGCACGAGAGCCAGCGTAATAAGTGTACCAGAATACTCAACGCTTATTTTCATAATTTAACATTTTAAATTTTACTTTTCAATCTAGATAGTCTTTGGTTTAATCGTAAGGAATAGCATATAAAACATAAAAAAAATTAATTTGTTGAAACACTTTAAACTAGACAAAAAAGAAATTGAAAGACAAAAATTATGATGAGAAAGTGCCCACGTAGCGGGCAGATTTTTTTTTACTATTAATGATGTTTTTCGAAAATAAAGCGAAAACTACGTATCCTATTAGACAGTGGTCAATAAAAAATTTGTAGATCTTTTGCAAATGCACAATTTCTGTCTACTCACCTTTAACCGTATGTTGCATAGTTTGTTAGAAAAATGTAATTTTTGGATTTTCCATGATTTTTTATGTTATCAGACCTTGAATTTTCGATATTTCAAGAAAATCTAAAAACTTGAATAAATTTCTTTAGTTTCTTAAAACAATAAATATCCGTACAGATTATTTTTTTAATTGAAAAACGTGGTCTCAAAAATATTTAAAATGCGCTCACTTTTAGAATACTTATCCAAACATTAAACCAGTGTACAATAGCAAATCTAAAAGATTTTTTTTTTCAAAAGTCATCGTGGAAACCGACAGGCAGACATTGCTACTCTCAAACATTGATACTGATTTAATTATCGTTTTTGCTTTCAATGCTATAAGGGTACATCGTATGCTCTTATTATTTTAAGCGCTTTGCGCCGTATAGCGTTAAAACTCTCAATTAAAAAAAAATTCTCATAAACTTCAACTGTGCGTTTTCTGCGGAATCCTTTGTTCTTCTTTTTTAGATGCACATTTTTTTATGGGTCTTTCTCTTTTTGTAACTTGCTTTGTATAGCCACAAAATGGAGTTATTGCTTTTTGATTATTTTTCTATGAGATCAAAATTTGAATTTTTGATTTTTGATTAGCAAAATTTTAAAAGTTATTTAGCAAATCTTGTAGGGCCTTGAAATGGTAACGTTTTTTTACTCATTCCCATATGGGGCCTAAAATATTATTGTCTCCGTTTTTCTTGAAATTCCGCAAAATTATTGTCCTAGAGAACCTTTTTTCATTCCCCTAAGAGAACGCCAAATTAATTTTTCTATCGAGGTCTTGGAAACGTTTTTTCATCAGCTTTACACTAAAAGCAATGGCTTTAGATACATACATTATTCGAGCTTTATTTTTAAATTTGAAACATATTTTTCAGTTTTTCTTCAAGTGCGGCCGTTAATTTTCTTTCCAAAATTATGTTTGAAAAAAAGCTTGACTTTTTCGGTTTAAAATGAGCCATGGTCAAAAGCGGGGCAAAAGAAATTGGTGAAGATATATTACATTTCTTGCGCGCGGTTTATGCATCGCAGTGCAGCTAGGCGCCACGATCACGACTTACTTTTCCTGTATATTATTTATTCTCATTTAATTTTCTCATTATTCAAAATAGAAGTGGTATTCATTGAATACTACTTTTCGAACACTTAGTTTCAATGCTTTTTCTAAAGAAAATCACAAGCGTGATCCGTGCAATTTTAGAACAATTTCTGCAACTCTTAAAAAAAAGTATCCTAGTATACCCATCGAGACGAAACTGTGTGTAAATTGCAGAAAAGAATTTTCTCAATTTGCATTGCTTTCCCCTTTGAATTCTCATACTGATCCAAAAATTGAAGATGCTAAACTAGAAAGGCTAAGAAATTAGTAGCTTATAATGGTACTTTAACTTCTCCTTATTTAAAAAAAGGTGAAACTTTAGATTCCGAAATCAGAGGCAAACAGTTTTTGAGGATAAATTTTTTATATTTTTGTATACTCTAAATAGCTGTCAATAGACTTTTTGAAAAGTACCAGAAAATGATTTAAGAAATGTTTTTAATGCTCTCGTCGTTTTAAATTTCTTTCAGAAAAGCTGGCTCACAAACTCGTCCTCTCTTTTCATATCTCTATAAAGTACGCCAAAGAGAAATCTAATCAAATAGTTCCTGCAAATGTTACCGTGCGTATAGACTGCAATAAAGACACCAAAAACAACGAGAACCACGACAGACAGAGACCGATGTGAAAACTATTTTTTCTGATTTAGGGGCTCTCAAAACTTCGACATTTTATTAAATCCGCTAAAGTAATTTTTCACATAAAACCAATACCTTTTCATTAAGATGAGAAAGTAAAAATGTGTTGATAAAGAAAATCTTCTATTTATTCTTGCAGAGTATAGTTCACAGTCCGCATGGAATCCTCACAGCAAACATAATCCTGGTTCTTCTTCTTCGTCCGCTGGTAAACAACATTTAGCTGACCAGACTTCCCCAGAGAAGGCTCCTGTTCGTGACAGGTCCAGGTCTCCTGCTAGTATGTCTCCTTCTGTTACAGTACTCGGATATTCATTTAAAGAACTTGGACATATTCGACTCATTCCCAGCACAAATAAGAGCCTTCAATTCGAATTTAGAAGATATTACTTTCCTGACGGTAAATCAATTAGACTGCGAGCACCACAGAGTAGATTTACGCCCGTGCCTACCCGAGAACATATTGTATTATCATTATCCAATGGTGATATTTTTGCAATATTGGAGTATAGTGGACGCCTTATTGGAATACATTCAACAAATAAGGATCGTCCGAGAATAAAAATAAATATGATAAGCGGCGCAATTGAGAGAATGACCGCAGATGAAATTAGGGATTGTCCAATAAGCACTAGTCATGGAACTTTCCCTCGGAACTATATTGCATCTTTTTCAAATGACGACTCCCTTCAGTTCGTACGGAATCTTCATCGCGAACCTCAAGAGTCTTCTCTTCCTGTCCAACTCAGGTCTCTTTCGGGCAGACCTCCTTCTGATAGAGTGCTTGGATGTACACTAGAAGAACTTGGATATGTCCGGCTTATTCCTTGCACAAATCAAAACAAGCAATTTGAATTTCGAAAATACATTTTCCCTTCCAAAAAAAGGATTCGAATGAAAATAGATCAAATGACTTATAGGTTGGAACCAAACCAGGAATATTTGGTATTATCAACATCCAATGGTGATATTTTTGCAATAATGGATTCCAGTGATACCCTACGTGGAATTTATAGGACAGATACGGGTTATTTGCGCATAAAAATAAATAGCATTAGCAGCGAAATTGATATTTTGACACCAGATGAGGTTAGGGATTGTCCAGTTGGAAAGAACCATCCAATCTGGCCAAACAGTTTTATTAAAGCTTTTGCCAACTACAATTCACTAGATTCCGATCAGAATCCTAACGATCCACGCAACCCTGGTTCTTCTTCTTCGTCCGGACAACATTCACCTCACCTCATTCTACCTGAAGAGCCTCCTCTTCGTGCCAGGCCCAGCTCTCCTCCGGGCAGACCTCCTTCTCATGAAGTACTTGGATATTCACTTGAAAAACTTGGATATATTCGGCTTATACCTCAGGCGAATCAGAACAGGCGTTTCGAATTTCGAAGATACGTTTTTCCAGCCGACAAACCGATTCGACTGCAATTAATACATATCCAAGTGCCCGTACCAAACCGAGAACATATTGTATTATCAACATCTGATGGTGACGTTCATGCAATATTAGAGTATACTGGGTTCCTTCGTGGAATATATACGACTGGTCATTTGAGACTAAAAATAAACATGATAAGCGGTGCAGTTGATAAAATGACCGCAAATGAAATGAAGGAATGTCATGTAGGCAGTAAATATCCAATCTTCCCACGCTGGTTTACTAAAGAATTTTCAAATGAAGATTCTCTACAGCATGCTTATTATTAATTCAAGCGAAGAAACATGAACTAAAATATAATATTCTTTGTAAACCGTAGTCGGATCAAAATTAAATTGAAAGCTAATAATGCAAAAGTATAATGTTTATGAACGAATCTTTCCTTTTATCTTTTGCTACTTCCCGTAAGTTTATTCAAATTTTATTCATATGAATATTAAAAATGGAAACGACCTTTCTACTCTCATTATAATTTGGACTCAATGGGCACAGTGTTCTTTTATCCTAAAATGAGAAAGTAACATACTAATCAAATATCATCAGAAGAGAACCTAATTTTCTATCACTTTTGAAGATTACAGAAGATTTTAAAGTATTCTATCGCATTTATACAAATTGTATATCAAATGATTCATTATATAAAAAATATAACTTGACACCAGAAAAGATATTTTCTGCAGATGTATTTTACGAATCTGATTTTGTTACTGAATAATTAAAGGATTATAATATCATATTTGTCGTGATCACACTTTAATTTTAATAGTTCCAAGTGGCGTTTTTCTTCAAAAAGTTGAATATTTTTATTAGGCAAAAATACTCGCACAATTAAACTTGATTGCTTTAAATTTGAAATTAAATATCTTTTTTATTTTAGAAAGACTTTTGAATTTCAGTTTTTAAAAGAACTTCCAACTTTAAAAACTTATTTTATTTTACAGTGAGGATTCTTTGCAGCGGGCTTACCGTTAATTCAATTTGAAAATATCTTAACGAAAAATAATATTTTTTGTAATTCGATGTCAGAAAAAAAGAAGTACTCACAGAAGCTATTTGTAAATCTCCCTCTAATGTGCCCAAAAAATTTACCAACAAATATATAATGAAATGTAAAATATTTATACGCTATGAATTTTGAACATTTATTATTTTCTGCAATAATCAAATAAGCTAATGATTGTGAAGAATGGCATTTCTTTGAAATAATTTCCAGTTAATGAGAAAGTCACTAACATGAACAAAAGTGTTTAGAAATAATAATTATGCTTCAAAAAATTAAGGTATAGTTTCTGAGATAATGAAATACTGAACAGTTAGCTATCTAATCTAATTTAGCGAAAACTTTGCTATTTTTAGCAGTGAACGTACATTTGAAAAAATTCTTTGAATAATTTCGTCACAGGTCATAAAATTTTACTTACTTGATTTAGATAATTATCGAAGCATTAGAGAAAAATTGTATTCGAGCTTAAGCTTGAATAGGTCCTCGCTTAGCTTTCCGAAAAGTCAAAACTCCACTTTTGGCAGGTCTTTCGCTTTTCTGGCTCCACGTTCACATGCACCGAATTCTGGCATGATTTGTCTGCGACTCTAAGTCTTAGGCGGAAGGGTGAGTAGACAAATCTTTTCTGAATATGTTGTGCTCTTCTGCTCTAATGTTTCTTTTATTTGATTCAGAACTTCGAGACCCGCTAAGTGATTTTCATCATTGCATCCTTTTTTTCATTTCTCAATAGCAAGAAAAAATATTCGTTCTCGATCATCTCTTCCTATACATTGATACTAATCTCTTCAATAACTCTAGATGGCTCTGCATCGAAGACAGCGCTAGATGCTCATGAAAGGTCTTAAGAGATTTCACTTTGCTCGAAAACAGCAATTCGCAAAGAGATTTAAAAACTAACTTATAACCTGAACTAAATTAACAAAAACCACAGAAAAGAAGGATAAACAATTCATAAATGTATACAACTAAGAAACAAAAACAAAATACAAGAAATCGCAGAAAACACACACAGAAAAATTCTAAACACCACACGTCGGTTGCTTTTACATTTCAGGAGACTGAAGTCAGAGTAGTGTAAAGCAGTGCAACTTTTTGCTTGAGTAGAATATCTTGATAAAATATGAGAAGCTAATGAAAATCGATGTACGCGGATGTCTTTTGTTTTTTAGCTATACACGAGACCAAGTTTAATCCAGTCAAACAAAAGGGCGAATCCTGTATAATTGGTTTATATGAATAGTTTAATGTATTGCTCATTGATTTTAGCATTTCACAAGTCTGTTTTATGTGACAATAATGATGAAAATATACAGCAAAACATAAAAAACATTATGAAGGGGCGAGGGCTAAACGCTCTCTAAAAAAATACTTTTGATCCCTAATTTGTTTATAACTATAAGCAAACATTTTTGATGCATTAATAATCGCTGAAATTAATTTTTAGACAGTTTCTGTATCAATAAAAAGTATGTTTGAATGAATCGAATTTGAATGAAACAACCTCGGTCCGTTGAGGGGCTGTACTGGCCGACCTGTCCGAGCGCGCGAGGGAGGGTTTCGCTCGGATATTTTCGCAAAACTACATAACTATTTTTAGTCCCAAAATGCAAAATAGAAATATTATCGAAAAAAGGCACGCTTTCGTTTAAAAATACTTTTAAAAAATAAAACTGCCCAAAGAGTAGAAAATGTTAAAGAAACCTTTTGAATGGCAATTTTTCAATTGAAATTTAAGAATTAAAAACAATAACTGCCGCAGAATGAAAAAGCATGAAAAACCCTTAATTAATCGCTCATAAAAAATTCAATTCTCATTCTCAACATTACTTTATGCCTTGTTCCTATCATATCATAGCCGGGTCTGAGACCTGGTTTACGGTTAATTTATACGCCAATATTCATAACAGCTTAAGGGGTATACAGGTGAAAGTAGCTCTTCTTGTCAATTATCCGACTGAAATTTAATTACCCTACTTTTTTAAGAAGATTTCGTCACCTCAGGTTAGTGTGTTGGTTGGTGTAATTTACATACGTCATAACGCCTTCTACGAAAGTCAACTTGAGAATGACATTTTTGACCTCATACTTAATTATAACAACATTGTTCTCACCAATGATCTAAACATAAATCCTAATGCTACCAACAATTTAACATTTAAAATCAGTAGTTTTCTCTGTCGGATTACCTATAGTTCCGCATGATACTTATGAGTGGCGTAGCATTTTCATTTGAATGGATATATCCAAAATTATTAAAAGAATGAGAGAAAAAACGAAGTGTCGCTAAAAGAACTAAAAATAGTATCATTAGCCGAATTTCGTAAATTGAGAAACTTTTTGCAAACCGAAATCCGCAATTCATACAATCAATATAATTACAACCTTATTAAAAAACAAGAATAAAAATAAAAACATCTGGCTTCTCTCAAGACAGACTTGCACTTATTCGTCCTGAACAGTTGGCTCCTTATAACAATGTCTCTCCTACATGCGTTCTGACAGCTTTGACTACAAAATCCACACTCCTTCCGAAAAGCACTTCTAATAGCATCTGTGCTCTTGAACTTTAATTGCGTCGTCAATGTAGGAAGTGCTTGTCATTAAAGGTTCAAAGTTAATGTGTGCTTCTAGAGTCGTATTGAATGCTTGCTAATTTGTTTTTGCAAAATTATAGCGAGGCGCGACAGGGGCTTTTTCACAATTTGTGAAAAGACTTAGAAGGAGTGGACGATGATCTGAGTCAAGCTCATCTATAGTGAAAATGTCGTGGTTGTAAAAATTACTTTTGGAAATTGCAAAGTCAATAAGGTCAGATTTATATTTGGTATTGTGAGGGAAAAAAGTATGCGAGTCTGTTGCTGAGATTGAGAGATTCTTATGATTCATAAATTCCAGTAATTGTTTACTTAATTTCTTAGTTTTTCTGCTATTCCAGGCTAAGCGTTTAGCATTTAGGTCACCTTCAAGTTCAGGAATTATTAGTTCATGGTGATCAATATTTTCTTGAATTAAGATTGCGGTACCTCTATTTGAGTTATTGTTGAGTGTTTTTTTTTGCACGCAGAACTTTGATGCGCACCAACTTACTTAACACATCGTGGAGTGGCGTGGAACATGTCAAAGATGTGGTGGAATCTTTGACACTTGAAGTACCCTGCCGTTTCCTTGGGTTTTACATATGTCTTGAGTTTAATTTTAACGTACGCAATGGTTTGCAGTTTAAGTAGCTCTTTCGCTTGGGGCGTGTTTGGAACAGTTACCAGAAGCATTGGCAAGGCTCTCTTAGATTGTCTGTTTCTAATACTAGTAACCGACTTCATTTCAAATCCTTCCTCATTGAGTTCGGAGAGAACCGAGTCTTATGGATACGCGACGGGGATATTTCTCATTACGAGTCTAATAGGGGGCAGGTCAATACTTTTTTACAGTTAGTACTGAAAGCCTTGCTGTTCTAAACTTGATATGATTCTGCGATAATCTTCTATATAACATACACGAACAGAATATATGTCTGAGCCAAGACTGTACATTATGGTTTTATGGTGCGTAGACTCTTTTAACACTTTATAAAGGATTGTATAGGGGTGATTTCCCTTATCTACGATGACATTGATTGGGGATATTTTTCCCGGTCCTATAGTTGTATTTGAATTTTCAGGGGCAGTTTTTAAAATGTTCATCCGCGGGAAATTGTGAGTTAGATACTGCTCTACTCACGACTGAAATTCTTGACGTCCTACTGGTTCCACGGATTGAGGTGACGGAGGATTGGCCACTATGAACGCTATCCGAAGCGTTACTTGACTCCTTCGCGAGCTTTCGCTTTTTGATTCTGGAAAAGTAGACGGTGTATTCTCTTTTTGCTTTTTCCGTATCCATATTGGTGATGACTAATTTTTTGGAGATGCTACTTCCTACTGCGCAAGAAACTGGGTTCATGCTCTGTGACATGGTGGTCACAGAGCGCAAAGTTTTCGAACAATTGACTAGATGCGTCTGATGGACCAGAATCTATCAATCCATCATGAGCATCTCGCCAATTTTCAACCGAAAAACAACGCGAGTCACGAGTATGCTCCGTGATGAGGGTAAGGCCCCATGCGACCCCTCAGCAAACCAAGAGATGTGACAAGAATCGTGGAAGGGTGGAAGGTCAGCTTCAACGGACCGAAGGGTTCAAGTGTTGGCAACTTATTGTGAAAGGTCAAAGAAGCCAGAAAATACAGAAATACAGCTAAATAGCTATGCATAAGGGCAGACATGCGTGCATACATACAGACAGACACACAGGCAGACAACCAGACACAGATACACATTCGTGAATACCTGTTTTTCGGAGTCAAAAGGGTTTCAAAACATAGAGATTTGAAAATACTGAACAGTTATCGGCACAAATAGAGTAAGAGATTCGAAAAACTTCGGAAAATTGAAAACAAATTTTTAGCTCTTTGAAAAAATCGTCTCAAAAAATTTTTTAATTATCAAACTTATTAAGTTTTTCATCAAAATTAACTGGTTAGTCAACCTAATATAGACAGTCGAGTAATGAAAATTTTGACATTTTTAATTGTGAATCTTAAATGAGAAAATATATAATTCCTAATGTTTGTGCTGTAAATCTGGAAAATGTATTCTTTTTAAATTACAAGTATTAGAGTATTATTTCTGTGATAAAAAATACTGAATAGTTACTGAATAGTTATGTTAACAAAGTAGTTCAACTTTCAAAGAGTTTCCTTGGAAATATTTTAACATACTGTAGCCGTTTTTATGTAAAAGAATTAAATTCTCAATATTTGAGGCGAATTTTGGTAAAATTAAACCTAAGATAGACAGAAACTGAAGTCAAAGCCATTAATTCTCAACTGATGAGTCCAAAAACGTCGAATTTTTATTAAATGCGCGATACTCAATTTTCACATTAAACCAATACCTTCCATTTCAAATAAAAATTTTATAATTATAATGAACATAAAACAACGTTAAGAATTATATTCTTATCTTCAAAGCATATTCTTGTCACTAGTGACTTCATTATCGCCTATATATGTGAGATAAAAGCTATTTATTTATATATTTGAACTCTGATGATGCAATGGAATATTCCTCAGGTATAAGTGTTAAATAAATCATTTATTGAAATATTACTCAGTTTAGTTTCTACTTCTGCGAAAATGAGGATTGTCTATGCTGTTCTTTTCACTTTGGCGGTCATCCTTGATCCGATTGGTGAATACATAATATATTACATATATTCGTTTATTTCCACTGTAAAAACTGGAGATTTATTTTCTTATTATATTATTATTTTCGTACCTATCTTTTAACTAAAATAGCTTCATGCTGCTACCTTCAAAGAACAAGAAAGTATTCTGGAATACCACAAACGGTTTCATATTAGTACTACTTAAAACAATTGTTCATTAAATCTAATTGTTATAACTAAAACTATGTCTGAAATATCAATTTGTTTTTACCGCTGATGACATCAAAAATTATGACGCCTTAGATATACATGGCCATTCCATGACCGAAAAACTAAAGTTAAAATTTTTTGATTTGTAATACTTTCCGCTGTTAAAGTTTCAATGATATTTGACGAATGTTCATCAAGTATTACTCAATTCTAGCTATAAATTACGCGATAAAATTTAAAACAACTTTTCGTTACCTAATCATTGTATAAGTTAAATATATCAATTAAATAACTAGATACAGAAATAACCATCGATTATTTTTGAGAAAAAAAATGAAAGATAGGAATCAAGGTAGATTTTAAGTTAAAGCGTTAACAAGATTTGCAAAGTAATAAATAAGTTGCATCTTTGATTTATTTCAGCGTAAAACTTAGTTGCAGTATTAATCATTAAAAATCATTCTTCATGGAAAATATGGTTATGATCTTAGTGGAAAAGGCGATATTTTGATTGGTATCAAGTGCTTGATTCTCCTTCACGAGATATATATTTTCACTTTCCCACGAATTGTGCAATTATTTTTAAAACGAAACTGTAATAAGTCCTTTGTTTTTTGAAAATCTAGTACGACTCGTACAAGAACATAAACTCATCAATAATGAGTAATACACATACTCATAGTGACACTCGCGCTGAGTTCGATTTCCGACAGATATTTGTAAACAGGTTTTGCTGAATCTTTTTTTTCTCTTAACTTTCGTCGTTTTTCCACACATTTTTTAAATTATTTTTTTATTTTCAATTTCATTTTTCACGAATGGAACAAAAGGTACGTGTTCCATCAAGAATTGATACCTAACGAAATTGCAGATCTTTTTTGACAAATTTTTGTTAATTAATCTTTTTTCGTATCCTAGATATCTTGACCACAAAATGAAATTTTTGACTTTTTATTATTATTTGTGTAATAAAAATTTGAATTTTCGATTTTCCAAGAAAATCCTAAAATTTGTTAGGATAATCTTGTAAGGCTTTCAAAAAGCAATATTTTTCTTTTCTTGGCGTTTTTTTATGTCGTGCGTTTTTTGGCCTAAAATTTTGATTTTCGGCTTATTCTAATATTTTTAAAAATGATATAACTCTTAGAATTTTAATTTCATCGAAAAAAGTTATCAGGATAAATTGCTTGTACTCAAAATAACGCTTTAAATTTGCGGATCTTTTAAAATTATCAATTGCATATTTTAAAAAATGATCTAACTTTATGAATTTTTTTCTAATTAACAAATTGTATGAACATATTTTTTAAATACATATATCTTATATCTATAAAAAAATTTGAATTGATTTTTTCTTCTTTTTTTGAAATTAAAAAAAATCTTGAAAAACATTACTTTGTATATATATATATATGGAAATTAAAAACGTCATTAGGATAATTGGCAAGCCTTTGTTGTGTACCAAAAAATTGGACCAAAATTGATAAAACTGGTTAACATTTTGTTCTCAAAATTTGAAGAAGCTTAAACTTTTCAAACTATGGTCGAGCTATAAAATTCAACTGAATTAGTTTTCGAATGTATTTAACATCTAGCGAAAAATTCAGATATTTTCTCATCTATCAACAAAATATTTTTTTAAATATTTTTCTGAACATTTTCGAAATATATACCACACACAAACACACGCACAATCATTAATCTTTCTATTTCGTGGGTATTGAACTCTTGTTTCAGTAAGTCTGATCGACAAAATGTAAAACTTTTTGCCAAATCTATCAGGATTTTCGAAAAGAAAAATAATTTCACTAAAATAAGAATTTTTGAATTAAAATACATGTAAACCTTGAAACATTTGGTTAGTTAGTTAGTTGAAATGCTGGCAGGGAGCCCCTATGGGGCTCCACTAGCGTTCGAACTACAATGCCTATTGTGTCACACCCTTAACTATCGCTATCAGTAGATTACCCCAGAACTCTTAAAGAAACCCAGTAAGTCAATCACCGACAGCATTGTGGCTTCCTCAGGTCCCATAAAGTAGGACCCAAGGGTTTGATGCCTGAGACTAGCCAACGCCGAGCACTGACATATTACATGCAAGGATGTTTAATCATCCCTGCCACATCTTCTACACTCCGTCGTGGGGTTATACCTCATTTTGTGCATATGGTAGTTCAAGTGGGTATGCCCCGTAAGCATCTGAACCACTGTCCTTGCGTCTTTCTCTGGCAAGCCCAGGATTTCCCTGGCTCTGTCCATTCTGCACGTTTAGCCTGGAATATACTTCGCCTGTTGGCAACCCTAGAGCTGCTCCCAGTACTCTCGGTGCTTAGTGCGGATCCAGCTTTTGATAGCAAGACCGATGCAACAAGACGCTAGACCCAGTACCGGTTCCGGCCCTATGTATTCACCTGCCGCACCGCTTCTTGCCAGCTGGTCCGCTTTCTCATTACCTTAGATCCATGTATGGCCAGGAACCTACATAAGAGCCACTTTATTCTTTTCTGCAAGTCGGTTCAATGCCTTTTTGCATCCCCAAATCAGTTCTGATGTTATATCTGGGTTTCCCACTGCAGTTAGTGTCGCTTGGCTGTCCGAACAGATCGTAATCTGTCTTCTAGCCGCGTTATCCTCTAATAATATATCAGCAGTACAAAGAACCTCCAAAGAACCCTTCTGCTCGCACAGTCATAAATTCCTGCTCCCGGTTTCAGGAGTAAAGGTCACTATACCGTCCTTCCATGCTGATGGCACAAGTTTTACAGCGGTAATTGTCCTAAATAGCTTCCAGGCCTTTTTGTAAAAGCACTGGGTAGAGCTTATTCGCCACCGGTGTAATAAAGGGGCAAAATGACACCGCGGCCCATTCCACCTTTTTTCTGTCTAAAGCTTGCAAAATTTCAATTTTATAATATATTTATTTTATAATTAATATTTTTTTAATAATATTCTTTAATATATTCTTTAATAATATCCTTTATGACTTTACTTTTATGTAATGTAAATGTCGCTTATCGAACAGTTTCAATAATACGATTAATTATTGAAAATTAGTTCAATTTGCTAATTACTGTGTCCTAATCAGCAGATCGTATCCGATTATCACTATCAGCTCCAATGCTGAAAGGATATTAGAAATAGCCATAATAACTTTATTATCAAAGTTTACTAATAATGCGAAATAATTGGCAACTAGAAATTGTAGTGAGATATAATTGTCTGGAGATCCATAATTAATTATCGCAGGAGACTCGAGATAGAGATCGCTTCAATTCATTCTAAAAAGTTAATGAACTAATGTACTCTTTAAGTGGATGTGGGGCTTACTCAAGTGAGACATGATTGCGCAATGTTTGTTTCTGTTATAAAATTCACGACAATGGGGTCAGTCAGACTCACTTGAATTAACTGATACTATTCTTCAAATATCTTTCAAAATAGGTGCAAGGATTCCGCACAGCGAGGTCTCTACGAAAGTAGAGTGCAAAGCTGTAACGCAAATCATTGATCGAATTAAATAAAAAGTTAAGAGCTTAAAATTAAAGGCTTATTCGCATAGTGAGGTTTCCATCGATTAGGATAGAGTACAAAGCTGTCACGAGATAAATCTTCTCTTGATTCAAATTGTATTTAAAGAATTTAGTTTTAGAAAACAAATAAAAATGATTTACCCTTGGATTCCGAATTAACATTCAATTATGCACAGCGAGGTCTTCATGAAATGAAATACAAAGCTGTCACAAAATCAAGCGTCAACTTATGCTTATTTAATGAACAAATTATTTTATGAATTTCACGAAATTAAAAGACAAAAACCCGCTTTAAATGTTCTGAACATTAGAACACTTTTCAAATTTAGGATTGTTTTTGCCTTCCTATAAATCGTTGTTGACCCGCGCGGACCCACGTTATCCCTACTATTTCGTAATAGCATGCGCGAAATTATTGATCGTTCAAAATTCGCGCAATCATCTTCAAGCGCGAGTTGATACTTAGATTTGAAATTCGCCCTCCTAAAAGCTTGGCCACAGTCTTTCTCTTCTAGGTCAGTTTAATTTTGCCGAAAGCCTGGGAATTAAACTTCCATCAGGCGGTTCAGCGTTATTCTTCTTTTTCGGCAACCTCGCCATTTTCCAGCTTTGCGATCCCAAGGCATTACGACGCCAGTGCCATCTACCGTAGTTTAACTTTACTAAATTAAAGAGAAATGGGAATTCCCACCTGTCAGTTTATTTTTGCACTTTTTGCTACATAGTAATTAATAAGTTTTAATTCGTCTTCAATAATGTGATTCATTTCGGAGTTGTTGTATCAGTAAAAACAAACATTTTTGTGTTTTCTGTTGTTGATTCTATTTGTTTTACCGAAATTTGCTAACTTCAGCGCGACGCACTCGACGAATTCAAAATTATTTTTCTAACCTCGGTGAAACTTTCGCCGAAATATGTTTAATTATAAACCGTTGTAGGTCTTACCTGCAAAAAATTTTATCTTTTGTTTTTTCTATGTTGATTTAAATCTGGTGCCATGATTTACACCTCGAATTCACTCATACTTTACCATTTTCCCATTGCTGCAAAGGACGCTATAGCAGACGACAGATTTTATTTAATCGCAAGATAAACTTTTGCCAAATAGCATGTAAACTTTATCAGCGAGAAATTTCACATGCAACCAAATTTAACTTTAGTTGCTTCTGTGTTCATTAAGATCTTGAGCTCCAATAGACCCCGGAAGACCGAAGGAACCGAATGGATCCTCTACAAAGTATCCGCGAAGACCCCTTTGGGTCTCCATTTGGTTTCTTTTTAAAAAACTCAAAAAATAGCAAGATCAACTTTTAAACTGTTGAAATTAGGATTTTACGTTAAATTTTCTATTGGAAACTCACGGAGTAATTGCAATACTTTTTTTTTTGCAGCGGTAAAAAGTTTAAAAAAAAAAATATCTATAACGCCTGTTGACCGCTGCTTACAGATGATGAATTTGAAGTGTAGCAGTCAACAGGCGTTATACGTCTTACATTGTTTTCAACTTGTTACCGTCGCAAAAAAAAAATATTGCGATTATTCCGTGACCTTCTATAGGAAATTTTAACGTGGAATCCGAATGTGGAGAGCCAAAGAGATTCGTTTAGAGCGTTCTTGAAAAGAACATGGAGTGCGATTCGCAAACCGCACGCTTGCAAAGTAGGGATGGTAAGTTAGGAATCGATTTACAGTTATCGACCGATGACTTAAGGCGAAAAGTTTTTTACATATGAATATGCCTTTATGGTGACAGCTTTGCTAGATAACCTGCCACTGATATTTCTCAAGTCATTATATCTATTTTAATTGCGGAATTATTTTTTTTTTTAATTATCTTCGTTAAGTTATGCCCAGCAGAGTTCGATTACATGTGTGGTTCAAGGTGAATATTGTGTTAATAATTAAACATAATATCCAAGTAGGCAAAGCAAAAAATAGGTTCTTTAAAAAAAAAAGGCACAATTACAATGGAAATCCTTCAGAACTGCACATTTTACCGATGTTTGTTGTGACACACAAAGTTTGAAAGGAATTTTTCGATTAAATTTATAGATTTTCCCGAGATGAACAATTGTGTGCGTTATATTTTATCCTAAATTATATAGTTAAATCAAAAACTAGAATTTGTTATTTTATCAAACGCTTTTCGATTGCTAAACTGAAACCAAGGGCTAAAAATGTCTGGCTATCACTATCATCCTTTGCTTACAGACCTTATAATATGTACCGAAAGAAAATTCAATCCGTTAATTATTTCGGAAGTTGTCTTGTTGAAAAATAACGAAAATAGTTACAAATGAAAGTAAAAACCATTAATTCTCAATCAGTGAGTGCAAAAACGTCGAATCTTGATACGATCGCCGACGAAAAAAACTATTTTTGTTAATTTTTTCTGAGATTGTTAAATATGATATCTATGAAAAGTCTGTAAGGCTTAATAAACACACCCTTAAAATACACTTACACAAATTTTAACTTATGTTATGCACTTTCTATACATAAAAACGGCAATCAAAGTCAACTCCTCAAAAAGTAGATAGATCCGCGCTTTTGTAAAAATTTCGAGAATAGGCGGTCCGAAAAAAAAATTAGACAGTTTTAGATTCAGTACCTCTACAGGAAATTGATGTAAAGAGTGGATTTATGAACTCTTTTAGAGCGTTTTACCGTGGAAACTGTAAGAAGAGCAATGTTCTTGTAAATATGGTACGAATTGTACTAAAAAAGTACACTCATCAATAATGAGCAATAGATGTTTCAACGAAATAGCTTCATTTTCAAACTACAAGGCGAATTTGTTCTTAATATTTAAATAAATAATTTATTTAAAGTTCTTACCTTGAAGTTGAACTGACGAGCGAAGAGTTGAACTTTTAACAAAATCGTGCATTTTTTAAGAAAGTAGTTGAATTTTCAAGCAACGAAGATGAATGTTCAAGAAAACAGCCTAATGTGTCAACAAAATGAATTACTTTTTAACAACAATTACTAAACTCCTATTCAAATAGTTACAATAATAATTTTGTATTGCATTCTCAATATTTTTTAAAGAAGATTTGACATACGGTGTCCTATTTATAAAATATTAGATGTAAATTCAAAAAAGTTTGAAAAAGTTAGAAGAAAAATCTAGGATAAGAAAGAAAAAATTATCTTATTTCCTCAAAATACGATACGATAAAGTACAGTCAGTTTTTTAAGTTCTTAATTATGTCCCACTCCGCAGTTGCAAAAACTTTCTCCATTAAGTTTTCTAACGCTTCGTGCTCTACATAACAGTTTTGGTGTCATATTGCTCCATCTCCGAATAGTCCCCTAAAATAGGCTCGCAAAGCATCTAGTATCCCATCTGCATCGTATAGCATTTCAGATTTACTAATAGGCATGTCAACAAAATTTGGTGCTAATACTTTCCATCATTATTTTATAAAGCCGCTTTATTCCTTCAAAGTCGATTTGTGTTTTCTTATCTTCTTCTGTTCTCATTTTATCTTAACTTTTCTTATCGAGTCGTTTCAGTATCCTCTTTTTGAGTCTGTAATTAGTTTTACGTCTGTTTCTTTCCTCATCGCTAAGATCTGCGATGTTGAAAGTTCTCATGTACGCTTTTTTCTTGGCTTTTGCGCAGCCTGCATTGAATCATTCAACTCTCTTAAACTGAAACAGTGAAATTGTCATGGGTTGAATCAGTTCATTGCATTATTACTGGTAAATGGTGTTTGTGTCATAATAAGATTGGCAGGAATTTCACTAAGTGAACCAGTGAATTATCACTAATTCTCAGTGACATACTTCTGTTTTTTTTGAGCAGAACTATTTTACTGGAAATTAGTGAGATTTCACTAGTTCATTTAAAAAGAGCATGATGCTCTCTATAGAGAGCATGCTCTATAGTGAGCATGCTCTATAGAGGGCATGCTCTATAGAGGGCATGCGCCTTCTATATTGTTGTTTCATATAGGCGCCTCCCAAGTTGCCTCATCTATGCGTTCCTTTATCTTATTTTTAAAATCTATTCGCACTTCTGGTTTTTGTAAGTTCTCAATTTTGGTTTGCGTTTGTTTCGTTTTCTTAGTTTTTTTTCTCCAACCTGACCTAAGTTCATTTTAGAGACTAGAAGGTAATGATCAGTATTGTATTTTATATCTAAGCCAATTTTCATGATAAACAGGCCCTTTTCGCAGCATGAACCGAAAAACCTCTATCAATTATAGTTGGTTCTAGAATCCCCAAAATAACATAGTAGTCTTTTTGTATCCTGATTTTGAATGCCTGCTTATCCATAGATTTATTGATATGTATAGACAAATGAATTGAATATAGGTTGAAAACAAATGTAAATACATGTATCTTTCATATATTTATGAAATAATTATCCGCAAAAGAGACAAGAATGAAATTTGCGTGAAACCTTATTTTCAAATAGCATTTTGTTTTCAAGTACAGTTTCTTGACATCATAATAATTTTCAACCAAAAACGTGACAAAAATTAAGTAGAAGTGACGATCCTTTATCAATACTGTACGAGGGTGGATTGATAAGTTTCCGGCCTGACCAAGAGATGGCGCCACTAGGCCTACCTTGAGGTGGCGTTCTATAGTACCATCCTTAGATAGCT
>NC_046658.1:155420514-155423922 GCF_010883055.1 Belonocnema kinseyi
TTGGAGGAGATTATGTTGAGAAATAAAAAAAAAAAATTCTTAAAAACGTTGTTTTTCTTGGTCAGGCCGGAAACTTATCAATCCACCCTCGTATATAATGTTGCTTTGAATGTAAATGAAATCAACAGAATTAGCAGCAGTAAAAACTGACTAAAAATTGGCTTACCAAAGACTCGGATATATCAAAAACCGATCGTTTTATGAAGGTTTTTGTATTAAAGAAAATCGTTTATTGCAATTAAGGTTATTAAACCGTCTATGCACTCGTCTTTAAAAATAATATGTTTATTTAACACGAAAAATTAGAAAGATGTTTTCAGCAAATAGATCGTGAATGCAGACAGGTATCTTAGAGAAAAATCTACGTATAAAAAATGAATCTTCTGTCTTTTTCTTTCAGACTGCAGTTCACAGTCTTCCGGGAATTCTTACAACGAACGTAATCCTGGTACTTCTTCTTCTGCTGGCAAACAACGTTCGCCTGACCGGAATTCTCCAGAGGAGGCTCCATTTCGTGCCAGGTCCAGGTCTCCTGCTAGGACGCCTCCTTCTGTTCAGATACTTGGATATTCACTTGAAAAACTTGGATATATGCGACTTATTTCCAGCACAAATAAGCACCGTCAATTCGAATTACGCAGATATTATTTTCCAGTCGGTAAACCAATTACACTGCGAGCAGAAAAGAATAGATATGTGCCGGTGCCAACCCAAGAGCATATTGTATTTTCACTTTCCAATGGTGATGTTTTTGCAATATTGGATTACAGTGGGTTTCTTCGTGCGATTTACAGATCAGGTGGAGTTCATCGAAGACTCAAAATAAACATGATAAGCAGCGAAATTGATGATTTAACCCCAGATGAAATCATGGTCTGTCCAGTAGGCAAGAAGAACCCCATTTTTCCAATTAACTTTATTCCACATTTTTCACAGAACGACTCCTTACAGTCCGTATGGAATTCTAATGAGCAAAGCAATCCTGGTTCTTCTTCTGCGGTCACACAACGTTCGTTTGCACCGACTATCCCTGAGCAGCTCGCGGTTCGTGACAGGCCCAGTTCTCCTCCGGGCAGGCCTCCTTCTCATGAAGTGCTTGGATATCCGCTTGCACAACTTGGATATTTTCGGCTTATTCCTCGGGCAAATCAGAATCGGCAATTTGAATTTCGAAGATACTTTTTTCCTCCGAGTAAAGCACTTCGATTGAAATTAAAACACAAGTACATACCTGTGCCAAATATTGAACACATTGTATTGTCAACATCCAATGGTGAAGTTTTTGCAATACTGGAGTATACTGGTATTCTTCGTGGAATATATAGTGCAATTATACTTCATCCGAGGGTAAAAATAAACATGATAAGTGGCGCAGTCGATAATATGGCAGGAAGTGAAATGAATGAATGTCATGTAGGCAATAATTTCCGAATCTTCTCACGTTGGTTTAATACCCAAGTTTCAAATGAAGATTCTCTGCAGCATGTGTATCATTGATTCAAACGATAAAACATGAATTATTATATAATGTTCTTTTGAAGACGTAGTCGGATCATAATTAAATTAAAAGCTTATAATGCCAACCTATTATGTTTATCAACGCATATTTCCTTTAATCTTGTACTATTCCTGATAAGGCAATTCAAATTTTATTTATACGAATATTCAAAATTTATCAAAATAAAATTTCAGATTTATTTCATCATTCGAAAACATACTTAATTTTTTTTTAAATATAGGTCTTTCGCTTGCTTATTTTCTTCTTCGACAGCAAAATTAGAAGACATTTTCTATTAATTACTGTTGGGAGTAATCGATTAACAAAGTGGCCGTTATATGTAGAACTGAATTCTTGATTAGTTTTATATTCTTCTTTCTTGTTTTTAGAATTTCGTTTCATTTGATTTACAACTGAGTTTTGGATGCTTTTTTCGGATTGTTGCAGTTGAAAATTAAGTGCCGCTGCAAATCATAAACAAATGATTTTTTGTTCTTCGTCTATCATTTGTGAAACAACTTTTTTACATTGACTATGTTTGAGATTCAATGCGCAGAGGTTTCTCGAAGTGAAAAATAGTAGAAAAGTAATGCAGTGTGGCCCTTCAAAAGCTCTCCCTTCTATATAGCTTTTCCAGAAACTAAAACATTTATAAACTTACAACTTATTAGCTAAATACTCTAGTTTTTTTTGTATTCTATTAATGTATTTTAAAAACGTGAGTATACAACGTTTCTAATTTCTATTTAATTTGAAAATTTTATTAGGATGATTCGCAAGTCTTCCACCAATCTATAAGAAACTTTGAGAACAATTAATGAAGTTGAAGGAAAAAATTGAAATTTGGAACATTTTCTACATTTCTTTATTATGGTTGGAAATATCTCGACGTTTTTAATAAATTTGTTAAACTCGGAACAAAATAGTTAAATCTTCAACCAAGAATAATTAATTTTAAACAAAAAGGGATGACTTTTCCGCATTCAAAGATTGAATTTTCTATCCAAACACAGGAATTTTATGCAAAATAGTTGCATTTCGTAACAAAAGTGAAATTTTAAACAACAAAAAATTACTTCTCGTTCGTAAATAACTCAAAATTACTGAAAATATTACTCAAATACTTAATTTTAAGATAAGAATAATGATAATAATACTTATAATAAATATAATTTAAAATTTTAATCTGGCCTTCCCTGAAATGTATAATATTATTTAACTTGAGAGATCAGTTTTATCTTAGGTGTTAGTTATACCTTTAACTGAATAATTCATTAAGGGGGGAGATACCTTTAGAATCTTCAAAAAATCGATTTTTTTCTTTCATATTTTCAATGCGTAATATGTTAAAAATATACTGTAAAAAGGAAAATATTAAATATTTATGGAGATATTGTTAAATATGTCAGAGTCCGCATACCCTCATTAATCAGGTAGTCGGAGCGCTTGGGTCGTAGCAATGTTTTTTACACAATAGGTTTGTATATTTTTAGTCTCATAAATTCTGGGAAAGCTGATTAATACGTTACTACGTTTATTACCTGGACCCGGAATCGCCGATTGATCGGTAAGTCACTGAAACTAATAGTTATACCTTAACGAATCTTTAAACGTAAATTACCTCGAAATTGTCTTTTCAAAAACTGCTCGTGCTGTAACTTGAAAAGTTATTGACCGATTAGGCTGAAATTTACAGGGGTTTCTCTTTATGGTACCATCGGCAGGATATACCTAAAACTTTAAAGATAGCGGGTTATTAAATAATTTTTTTGGAGTAAAAACTGTTGAAAAAATGGTCGTATCATTGGACCTTTACCGAGGTTCTGGTGGTTCGGAATCCACCTTAAGCTGTAGGTCCCCCCATCGTGTACTTGACTGCAACCCAGTCCGTCAATGATGGGGTAAAAACC
>NC_046658.1:155424022-155439374 GCF_010883055.1 Belonocnema kinseyi
AAATCCAACTCTAACCAAAAATGCCTTTGACATATTGGGCAGTATAAGCCTGTGACAACATTTCGCCACAGAAATGTTTTTATAATAATAATAATAATAATATATATATACACACATATCTTTAGATTTTTAATCTATTTTAAGCTCACCACAAATAAAAATTAATTGATTTAATCCATCTTTGATTTCAACTCTAAACTCGTATGATACAATAAAATATTTCACATCCTTCGATATGTTTTTAAATAATTTAAAAGGGAATGAAAATTCATTTAAAAAATTAATAATTACTTATTGTCGTTTGCACAAAAATGTATCTATTTTTTTCGTAATGTCTTTTTACGAATAGAATAAAAATTAGGCCTCCTATCAAAAATTAATTAATAAAAAATTTGAAGCAGAAACTTTTTTTCTGTTTCTCTTTTTTCATATCATGCGTCGCTTGACTTTACATTTTCGTTTGTTTACTTGAATGTTGCAAATGACATAACTCTGATAATTTTCATTTTATCCCTGAAACTGTGTGCTATGTAAGAAAAATAAATAAAATAAGACTTTATTTAATTCCTTATGTTCACATTTTTTTCTTCAAAAACTACGAAAACTGCGCGTATTATCCAAAAGAAAATAATAACAATTTTGTAAATCCTTCTTAAGTGCAAAATTGTTTACCATTTATCTTTTGTCGTATGTTGCATAATATGGGCGAAAAATTTTAGCAGCGGTTAGAAGAAAACTAGAAATTTCTACAGAATCGAGAAAAGAAAATTTTTAAAAAGTAGTTCAACTTTCAGGTTGTAGTGGAATCTTCAATCGTAAAGATTAGTTTAATACCAAAAAAGAATACTTTAAGAATAAGTATATCAATTAATAACAAAATTGTTGAATGGTTAACTCAAAATCATCAACTTTCAACTAATCAGGTTGATCTTCAATGAATCAAATTAATTTTTGAAAAAGGAGTTTCACTTTACATTGTCAATTCAATTCTTAATGTTTGAACCGAACTTCGATAAAATGAAACAAAATGTGGTATTATTATAAAAGTCAAACAGAGTTCGCGTATTTTCAAATCTCACGTGTTACAGTAGGTAACTGCCTTTCTTATGTATTTTTCTTCTTACATACAAAGTATGAAAGGAATTGTTCAATTACATTTATAGATTGTGATGAGACCATTCCTTCTGAATCAATGAATCTAAAATAGACCAACCTTGATGGAATTAGCGGCATTCAATTTTTACGTTAAACAAATACCTTTTATTTTAAATAAGGATTTAATAGCACGGGCTAATTATATATAGATTTGAACTCTTATGACGCGATGAAATATTTCGCAGATAAACCTCTCAACCAAATTATTCCCTTCAAGATTAATCAGTTTTTCTTCTGCTTTGCGAAGATGGTCTACACTTTCGTTTTCACTTTGGCGTTCATCCTTACTTCCATTGGTTCCAACTTATAGTCATAAAACAGCTATTCGTACACGGACAGAAGTTTGGTAGAACCAGTTCCACAACACGTAGAATTGTCGGGCCAATCAAACAGTGCTTGCAGCACAGTTCCGAACTTGCGCAGCTGAGGCAAATATAGCACCCAGATTTCGAAGCGGATGATCTCTAAAAGTAAAACAAACGATTTTAAAAACCTACAAATGGTTTTATTTTATTACCAATCAAAGTATAACTCACTTCGAGCTATATATTAGGAGACCAGATTTTAAACAAGTTTTCGTGGCCCAATTATTATTTGAAAAAAGATGAGACTTATCGCAGACGAATTAAAACGTATTTTTCAAGAATAAAAGTAAAGAACTCGACACATCCACGACCATTGATTAATTAAAAAAAAACGAAATATAGGAATAAAATTAATATTACGTTTGGAGGATTAACAAGATTTCTTATGTGATAAATAAATTGCATCTTTAATTTGTTTCAGCATGAATCTAAGTGGAAATATTAATGTCTGAAATTCAATCCTAATGTTAACTATGATTATGATTTTACTGAAAATTGTAACATTTGGACTGGTGTCAAGTGTTTTTTTTTCATTTATGGACAATATATTTTTACTTGGCCACAAATAGTGCCATTATTTTTCGAACAACACTGTAAGAAGTTCAATGTTTTCAAAAATCTGGTACGAGTCATACTAAAAACATACAATAGAAAATAATGAGCAATATAATTTTCAACCAAATAGCTTAATCTTCAACTTACAAAGACCAATTTGTTTGGAGTATTTGAACATATTATTTTTTTAAGTTCTTTACGTGCAGTTAAACTGACGAGCAAAGAGTTGAATTTTCAATTAGAAGAGAGGATTTTTCAAACAAAATAGTTCATTCTTTAAAACAGTAACTTATAGTAGAAAAATATAAAAGATTAGAGAAAACATTATAAATTACCCCAAAAATTTATTTAAAAATTACAGTTCAATGATTTAAAAGGATATTAATATGGAAGGGATGTGTATGGATTGATTAATGTATATACACATGAATAGATGAATAGTAATTGAGTACTTCTCTAAATACATGAATCTTTCATATATTTAGAAAATAATTATTAACAACTTGTAACTATTACTTGTAACGCTTGTAACACCTGTCGGAAATGCGTGAGAAATTCCTAGTTTTTAGTTAGAATATTATCCTTAATTTCAGATAGGATAGTTTATTAACTTAAGGTTACACTAGCTTTCAGTATACATATATTCTTAATTGAAGAGCGAGCATATCTGAATTTCAGGTCATGCATCCCGGAATTTCAAATAGTCCCAACCTGAATTTGAGGAATCTAATACCCTTAATTTAATGTTCAGATGTTATTCTTAATTTCAGATTGCCTATGCTTCTTTTTGTGACACCTTAAAATAAGCCGAATTTTCTACTTAAATTAAGTACTTTTTTTTGCTGTGTTCTACGAGACTTAAATGTTTCCTTAGACAGAATAGACAGGTATACTCCCGTCTAAGCATAACATTTTAAGGTCCTCGAGAACAAGTGGTAAATTTTAAGATCTAACTTACTTGACCAGGGTAAATGGTTATACTATGCCCTGCTCTTCGATTCGGTTAGAAAATTTCTAAATAATACTTCACAATACTTTTAAAAAATACTCTAAAATTCTTTTCAAGTGGCATTTAACCAAAAATTCAATGTAAAATTATAGAATAGACTTCTTCCTCTGAGTACAATATCCCAAAGCACTCGTATTAATTTTCAGAAAACAGAAAACTATAGCTATTAGTGCGCAAGTTATTTATCTCGAGGATAGTCACAGTTTTACGAAGGCGAACATAAAAACGGAACTGAGAAAAAGAGTGCTCTTGGGACCAGATACACAAGTTATAGTTACTTCTGCTCAGAGATCTCTTCTCTTACTAAAATTTTAGGAGCTTAGGTTTTTGACCATTAGTAGACAAAATTTTTCAAGATGCTTTAGCAGGATTAGTCCTTAAGATCTGTTGAATTATCGACGCAACCACTCAACTGTAATATCTGGCTCACTTTACCCTTTTCTATGGACCGCTACCGCTACTGCTGCGCTCCACAGTGTGTTTTAGTGGAAAGCTACGATTCTGCGCTCTAAATTTCCTCTCTGATGATGCAACATTTTCTTAAACCTCCAACGCGGTAAGGAGGGTTGCCTAAGCAGAGGCATTATGCCGTAACTCGCTGATTACAATATACTAGGCAGTCTGATAAGTACCTGAAAATTCTAAGAGATGGCATTAGTATTCACTAATGTGAACCATTTTCGTCGAGCATGATCCTTCAAATGACGCCTGTCAAAACTTCAACCATTTATGTTTACACATTTACAAGTTACAGCACTGAGAAGCGACTAAACTCCGAGTTTTTTTTTAATATGGAAAAATCTGAGTTTCGAGTTTTGACCAAACACTACTATCTTCGCAAGAAAACGATATCCGAGACCAAGGCCAAGCTGGATAAGTATTACCCGGACTCTGTACCGTCGATCGGAACGATTCATGAGTGGTTTACCGAGTTTCGTTGTGGCCGTACGAGCACAGTTGATGCGGAACGATCTGGGCGCCCAAAAGAGGTCACTACACAAGAAAATGTCGAAAAAATCCACGATATGATGTTGAATGATCCCAAAGTGAAATTGAGAGAGGTAGCTAATGCTGTAGGCATATCATTGGAACGTGTAGGCAATATCGTGCATTCAGTTTTGGGCATGAAGAAGCTCTGCGCGCGATGGGTGCCGCGTTTGCTCACAGTGGACCAAAAACGAATTCGTGTGACAACTTCCCTGCAGAATTTGGCATTATTTTCGCGTAAGCCGTCCGAGTTTTTACGCCGATTCATAACCATGGATGATACCTGGATCCACCACTACACTCCTGAGTCAACGCAACAGGCAAAACAGTGGGTTCCACCGAGCCAAAGTGCTCCGAAGCGTCCAAAAACGCAACAATGGGTCGGAAAGGTTATGGCCTCCGTATTTTGGGATGCACATGGCATAATATTCGTGGACTATCTTGAAAAAGATAAAACCATAACCGGAGCATACTATTCATCATTATTGGACCGATTGAAAATCGAAATCGCCGAAAAACGACCGCATTTGAAGAAGAAAAAACCGCTTTATCGTCACGACAATGTGCCTGTTCATTTATGCTTAGTTGCACAAGCAAAATTGCATGAAATCGGATTCGAATTGGTTCCTCAGCCACCGTATTCACCAGACCTGGCACGCAGCGACTATTACTTGTTCCTTAACCTGAAGAGATGGCTCAACGGTAAGCTTTTTTACTCAAATGAGGAGCTCATAGCTAAAACTGAGGCGTATTTTGGAGACCTTCCGATCGAGTATTTTTCGGACGGTATCAAAAAGTTAGAAAATCGTTGGACTCGCTGTATCGACATAAAAGGAGAGTATGTTGAAAAATAAAACCGACTTTGGCCAAAAAAACGTCTCCGTGTTTCATTTTTCAGGGACTTATCAGACTGCCTAGTACCAGTCTATCTGATGGCTCTCTGCATTTTACAGGTTTAAGACTTCCATTATTAAAATTTCTTCATTAAGTTCACTGACAAATTTTGAAAAAATAAAACAAAAATTTTTAGTTCTTCAAATTTTGCAGGAAATTGCGATCGTAAGCCTTCAGATGCACGGCGTGTATTAAGTCTCTTGTTATGATTCTTCTGTTTGACAGGTCTAAAGCTAATTCTCACCTTTTTTAGTGGCTGCAGTAAAAGCAAAATATATAGCGATATTTTTGTTCCGTAGCTATTATTCTACTTTCGAAAATATAAATAAAAAAATCATGTATCGTGCCTGAAAAGTGACATCGTTTAGAAATATAATTTCATAATAAAATATAAGGATGAATAATGCTGGTCCTGTACCGTAGATTTGTGTTTTCACTTTTAAGAATTTCTTGTGCTTTTCCACCTAGCGGATGAGATTTGAAACTCATCTCTCTGATGAGCGCGGTCTTCATTTATAGAAAAGGTGACTTCCGAAAGTACATATACGTCGATATTTTAAGCGGGCGGCTGATTGGAATATTTGTTATTTAACAGCAAATTTTATGTAACGAAAGCTTATTTATACCAGCATATAGTATAATTATTCTTTTTGGAGGTGTACCCCATTGTGATGCGGGCGTGGCTCGAAGGGCAGCGTCATAAACGAACCTAAGCTTTCTCATAAGACCAAAATAAAAACAATAAACCTGTATTACTTCCAAAAAATTTAATTTATCTTTATAAAATGTAAATCTATAAATATTTTTAGAACTTTATGGTAAAATTACACAAATTACCTGAAAATTCCGAAAATTTTGGTAAATTTGTAAATTACTGAAAATTCATACGAATTTAGTGTTTATAAAGTTTTTTGGAAGAAACTAAAATATTTCAAAAATTTATGGATAATTTCCTAAATTTTAAAAATTGCTTGAAATTTATGAAAAATTGGAAAATTACCAATAATTTCAGATATCAACAAGTTTCCAAAATTTTCGGAAATGTTCGGAAATTTATCGGTAATTAATGGTAATTTATCAGTAATTTATGGCAACTCATCACTTCGAGTATGCGCAAGTGCAACAGCAAGAAAAAGTAATCTTACTCAAAAAGCGCAAGCGCAGCAGCTAGAAAAAGCCTTTTTATAACTGCTTTTTACCACGGTTTCGGAATTTGTCACATCCCGCAAGCAATACATGCGTCGAAAACAGAACATTTCGTGCGTACGTTAGAAAAAAAGTTTTTATTCCTAGGAAAACTAAAAAGCACATTTCATTTCGACAAGTTAATTTAGGAAGAATATTTAAAAAGATTCTGAAAGTTGTCAAAAATTGTCAAAAATTTATATTCCTCGTAACATTTCGTATTTTGTTTACTCAAAAAAAACTTTTATAAATTGTTCTAAAATATTTTTAAAAAGAAAGAAAAAATGTACCCAATTATCAATTAGAAACTACGTTTATAGTTGAAGATTATTTTTCAATTGTATACTTTTTAATTCACAAATTAACAAAAATGACTACAAGATTATCTACGCGACCTATAAAAAATTAGTTAATAACAAATTTGTAGATCTTTTTCCTGTGCACAATTTTTGTTATCTTTTTTTATATTCAGCATAAAATTAAAATAGTTGATTTTTTTCTTTCCGAAAAAAGTTTTACTTTTCGATTTTTTACCAAAATTTAAAAATTGAACATCATAATATTGTAGGGGTTTGAAGCAGAAACTTTTTTTCTGGTTTTCTTTTTTCATATCATGCGTCGTTTGGCTTTAAATTTTCGTTTGTTGATTTGAATGTTGCAAACGACATAACTCTGATCATTTTGATTTTATCGTGAAAAGTAGATCTTTCTTTTTTGTCCCTGAAACTGTGTACTATATAAAAAAATAAAATAATACTTTATATAATTCCTTATGTTGACATTTCATTTCATTTACGTGTTTTTGTACCTTACATCGTTTTCTAAACAATTTGATTTTTTTATTGTGAATGTGATTTTTCATGGATAAAACAAAAACTGCGCGTGTTATCCAAAAGTAAATAATAGCAATTTTGTAAATCCTTCTTAAGTGAAAAATTTGTATTCATTCATATTTTGTCGTAT
Source organism: Belonocnema kinseyi (assembly GCF_010883055.1). Classification (NCBI taxonomy): domain Eukaryota; kingdom Metazoa; phylum Arthropoda; class Insecta; order Hymenoptera; family Cynipidae; genus Belonocnema; species Belonocnema kinseyi. The sequence goes on from NC_046658.1 coordinate 155,431,136, forward strand.
GTTGCATTATATGAGCGATAAATGGTGTTCGCGATTAGAAAAAAATAGAAATTTCTACAGAATCGATAAAAGGAAATTTTCAAAAAGTAGTATAACTTTCAGGCTGTAGTTGAACGTCCAATCGAAAGATTAGTTCAATACCAAAAAAGAATACTTTAAGAATAAATAGATAAATTAATAACAAAATTATTAAATAGTTAACTAAAAATGATCAACTTTTAATTAAACAGGTTAAGCTTCAATTAATCAAATTCATTTTTGAAAAGGGAGTATAACTTTACATTATAAATTCAATTCTTAATGTTTCAACGTGCATAATTTTTTCGATTCAAAGTAAATCCTTAAAAACTGTAAATTTTTGGCGTTTAAAATATTTGATTTGATTTAGAGTTTACAACATAAAGCATATGTATTTTATTATGTTATTGTTTATTTTTTATTTCAAATTAACTTCCCTTTCTAGTTTTATATACTTTAAGGAACTGCCTTTCTTACGTATTTATGTTCTTACATACAAAGTTTGAAAGGAATTGTTTAATTAAATTTATAGATCGTTTCGAGACGTACAATTTCGCGGGTTATATTTTATCCTAAATAATATGATTCAGCCCGAAATTGGAATTTTTCATTTCATGAAAAGTATTTCTATTGATAAATTAAAGCCAGTCACCAAAATGGCTGTCTGTCACAATCATCCTTCCCTTCTAGGCCTTACGAATTGTAACGAAGGAAAATACAATCCGCTAATATCTTCGGAAGTTGTCGTGTTGACAGAAAACGAACATAAAAATCGAAGTGAAAACCATTCCTTCTCAATTAATAAATCCAAAAAAGAACAACCTTGATGCGATTGGCGGCACTCAATTTTTACTCTCAACCAAGACCTTTAGTTTTAAATGAGAATTTCATAATTAAAATAAACATAAAAACAAACTTGAAATGATATTCTCATCTGCGAAGGTAAATCTTATCACTAATAACATCGTTATCTAACATATATGAGAGGTACGGGTTACTTATGTATATATTTGAACTCTGATGGCGCGATGAAATATTCCACAGATACACTTGTCAACCAAATTATCCACTTAAAGATTGATCAGTCTTCCTTCTGCTTTGCTAATATGGTCTACACTTTCGTTTTCACTTTGGCGTTCATCCTTACTTCTATTGGTGAATATAATAATATAATGCATATATCTATAAATCTTATTCTATTTTATATAATACATGCATGAGTACGGCTTTCTCTGAGGCCTGTGAAGCAAAAAAAAGTCCTTCTTTCCAACTTATAGTAATTAAATAGCTATTCTTACACGGAGAGAAGTTTGGTAGAGTCGTCCCTCCAACATGTACAATTGTCGCGCCAATCGCACAGTGAGCAGTGCTACTTATGTTTAGTAAAGCAGCTCTACTGATTCGGGAGAACTATTACCCCGAACTAGGGACCCTGTAGTGAGGGACGCGCCACCTGGGTAGCTGACTGCGGATTGGTCGAGCGAGAAGAGAGAGACACTTCCGTTCCATATCAAGATACTATACCAAAATTTACTACAGCTTCGCGCTTCGGTATGCGAATAGTGCAATCATGTTTAATACATTTATACAAGGATCGTGTCTTATGTTTAAAACATTTAAAATACTTATTTATTCGTACAATCTTCAAAGTTAAAGATTAATCTGTTTTGCTTGAAAATTTGGCCATTCAGTTAAAAATTTATATTTGTAGGTTGAAAATTTAACTATTTGGTTAACAGTTAAACTATTTGGTTGTAAATGCAAATCTTTCAACAAAAAGTCAAATTTTTAACAAATCCGTTTACACTGAAAATAAAAAAGTTTAATTTTCAGTTTTAAAAAATTAACGAATTTGCAACCAAATAGTTACTTTTTCATCCAAAAACATAACATTTTAACGAAATAGTTGCACGTTAAAATAAGTAAATAGATTTTGAACCAAAAACTAAAAAATGTGATTATTTTATAACAACAACGGCTGAATTGAATATAAATGTGCATTTCGAGCACATTTTTTGATTTTTAACCAGAGATAAGTCCTAAACAAAAATAATAAATTTTCAACCAAAAAAATCAATTTCGTAAAAGGTCGTTCAACCTTAAAACAATTAGAGGAATGTTCAACAAAAAGATTTATTTTCAACCAAAGATAGAAAGAATTTTCAACAAAAGAATTAAATTTTCAAAAAAATGATAAATATTCAACCCAAAAAAGATCCATTTTGAACTCAATTAGTTTAACATTTAACTAAGTAGTTGAATGCAAACAAAAAAGACAAATTTTAAACAAAATAGTTGAGTCGTGAACAAAGGGGCTTTCACAAAAGATAATTCACAGATACCAAATTACAGTTGTAGATCTATAAATGCATGTATTATCGAGCACAAAGCTCTAGGACGAACAAAAAAATATATACAAAATTGTTGACTTTTCAACCCAAAAAGACAAGTTTTCAAAAAAATAGTTGGATTTTCAACCAAAAGGAATACATTTTTATGGTGTTCATGTTCACTACGAAAATCATGTTTCTACACAATGAGATGAGTTTTTAACCAAGAAACAATTTTTATCAAAACAGAAAAAAAATTCAAATAAATTGTAGAAAATTTTCAACAAAAAATTTTTAAAAACTGTTCCCTCATTGTTTAAAAATCAAGTCATCGGTTGAAAATTCAACTATGACATTTTCGGTAAAAAATTAAATTTTTTGAATGAAGTGTGATCTTTTTTAGTTAAAAAACTAACTTATTGCTTAAAAATTTATGGATTTTGTTAGAAATTCATATTTTTTATTAAAAAATTAATCTTCTTGTTTGAAAATTCATCTTACTGATTAGGGATTCAACTATTTTTTGGACGATTCTTATTTTTTCAAAATTAATTTATTGAAGTGAAAATTTAATTATCCCATTTTTTCGTTGAACATTAAGTTCATAATTGAAGCTTCATCTCTTTTGGTTTAAAACGAACCTTTCTGGTAGAAAAGTAATATTCTTTGTTGAGATTAATATTTTTCATTAAGGATTCAGTTATTTAAAAATAATTCCTTTTCTGATCGTCAAAACTCAATCTCTTTAAAAGAAATTTCGATTTTACTATTTTTGTTGAAAATTGATATTTTAAATTTAAAATTGATCTTTTTTACTTAATATTTCAATTTTTTTATTTTTCTGTTATGGTAAAAAATTAATCCTTTTGTTTTAAAATCGATCTCTTTTTGTTAAAAATTGAACTATTTGCAAAAAAATTCATCTGTTTTCATACATTATTAGGAAATTCAGAATTTTGTTGAAAATCCATCATTCTTGGTAGAAAAATCAACTTCCTAATCAACATTTCATCTTTTTTTCGTGGATTCTATTATTTTGTCAAAAATTCCTATTATCGTGAAAAATTTATTTATTTAAGAGAAAATTCGATTATACAATTTTTGATAGTATTCATTCTAATTTAATTTTTGTTATAATTATTACAGCTTTAGGAGCATTTTCTTGTGGGTTCAGGCACATTTCAATTTTTCATTCATGCAATTTTTTTATTTCATACATATTCATATTGTCTGTTTTTTTAACTTCGACACTATTAATTACTTCGATTTTCTCAATCCGATTGAATACACGATTCAGGTATATTATTTATTGGCGTTTGAGTACCTCGCGGCTTCCACCGCTGGCTCCAACTTCCGTTCTATTTTCCCCCACCGGATGGCTACATGGCGCGTCCCTTACTACAGGGTCCCTACCCCGAATAAGCCGAAACATGAAGCAGTTGTGCACACGCGGTGCTTGCGGCAAAGTTTCGCGCTTGCGCAGGTTAGGAATATATAGCACCTAGAGTTTGGAGCGGCTGATTTACGTAAGTTCGGGGTAACCAGTCGTCTAAATTCCATCAGTGCCTATTAACACTGTAAAAACTGAAGATTTATTTTCTTATTGTATAATTTGTATCAAAACGTGTCCCTATAAGATAGCTTCTTTATGTTAGCCTAAAAGTAAGAAAAATGATTTCGAAATCTTAAAATGGTTTCATTTTATAACGACTTGAGAGAGTTTTACTGAATCTTATTGTAATACCTAAAACGAGCCCTGAAAGAGAACTTTGTTTTTACCGTTTAGGGCATCAAAAATGATGACGTATTCCAATACATTCTCTTGGCCATTCTACCACAAAAAAAAACAAAGTTACATTTTTTTGCTTTATAAGATTTTCTGTTCTTAAAGTTTACATTATATTTAAATAAAGTTTATCCTAAGACGGAATAAAAGCTCTAGTCTGCTTTGTTCTTATCAGCAATGTGGAAACATCAAAGTATAACTCACTCCGAGCTATAAATTAAGAGACCAGATTTTAAACACGTTTTTGTTGCCTAATTATTATTTGAAAAAAGATTAGACTTATCGATGACGAATTTTAAACGTATTTTTCAAGAATAAAAATAAAGAACTAGACACAGCCACAATCATTGCTTGATTCCGAAAAAAACTGTCTATAGGAATCAAATTAATTTTAAGTTTGAAGGATTAACAAGATCTAGAATCTGATAAATAAATTGCATCTTTAATTTATTTCAACATGAAACTGAGTTGAAATATTAATGATTAAAAATCAATCCTAATGCAGACTATAGTTATGATTATAGTAAAAACGGCGATATTTGAACTGGTTTCAAGTACTTTTTTCTCATTCACGGAAAATATATTGTCACTCGTCCACAAATAGTGCAATTATATTTAAAACAAAAATGTAACACCAAAAAAGAGACGAAACCGAAAGGGTTTAGCCGGGTAAGCATGGAAAATCGGTTTAAATTAGTTGAGAATTTCATTGAACATCATGTTTTTGACCTGCAGCGGGATGTTTCTAGGTTATAAATGAATCTCTTATTGTAACCCGTAAATTGGTCGATATTATTTTATTTTGCATCTAAATTATTATCCTTGCACAGTAGGGTGGCTCAAAAATCTCCTTTTTTTAGAGGGCTACGATCCCCCCCCCCCCCCCCCCCCCCCCCCCCATTTCATTTCAAATCCAAAAAAAGAAATTTCCCAATTTTTTATTTTAACAAGTGTCGGTTTTGACTTGAAGTTTCCCATGTAAAATTCATGGGGAAAAATCACTTTTCTTAGTTTTCGAAATACTTTTTTAGGGCTTGAAAAAATTTGACGGAAAAATACAAGGGCTTTTAGAGAATTATCCAATGATAAAATTCATGTATGAAAATTTGCCGATATTCTTTCATTAATTTATGTAAACAAATTACGTTTGTTTACAAAATTTTGTTTGGTAAAAAATTCGTCTAACTGGCATCTTTTTGTCGTTAATGGCATACATTCATTAAAAAATATTTTTTAAATATATAAATCATAAATTATTATTGATTTTCAACAACCATTCATGCTTTGAAACAATAATTTTTCCAAAAAATTTGTACATTTTTCTGAATTGTTTAAACAATTCATTCCTAATTCTTAAGAGAAACATATAATATTTGAAAACGTTTTGAAACTTATCTGAAAAATATTTTTCTAAGAGACATCTTCGACATTAGCAGAAATTTTTACATCTTCGTATAATTTTTGTACCTGACTTCCTTGTTTATGAATGGACCCATATTTTTGAATAGCAATTTTTCTTCTGCCTCTCCACTGGGTGGAAAATGAAACTTTCGGAAAAGGAAAGAAAATTGGTAATCGCCTTAAAATGTTCAACGACATTACAGAGAGAGAGCCGTCAAATTGAAGTCTGATTTCAACAATGCATTAACGAGAATTTAGGATCTAAAACTATTTTTATTGCATTTGGTTACAGAATATAGGAAAAAGTTCCCAAAGAGCAAAAAAGCAACACTAAGTCGCCGAACACAGTGAGAGACAATAGACTAAGATTGTATAATAAAAAACCTAACAAATAAGGATTTTTTAAATAATGAAGGAAAGATATAAATATAAAATTAATTAATATACAATCTTGTGTATTATTATTAGTTGAAAATAAATATTAATTTACTGTTTCAACAATTACAAAATATTTGAATATAAATTTATCTCACTTTATGATAATAAACTGCCAGTTTAACGATTTAAAAAAAAAAGAATTTTTACACAAATGAGATTCGTTTAAACAATTAAAAATTAATTAACCAACGTTTTCAAATATTCCACAAGATCGATCGTGATAATTGTTATTGAAAAAGTAACAAAATTAACAGTAAAAAAAAGACGAGAATACAGTGTTCAAAAGGTCGATTTCATGAAGAACTGACTCGTCGGGGTTTGTTGGGGTTGTCAAACCCATATGTATGATACATGAAATTCTTTATGGGATAATTCTCTGCAGGCTTCCATACTTTTCGGTCACATTTTTTAATATCTCAAAAATAATTCTAAAAACTCATAAAAGTGATTTTTCCCCGTGTATTTTACATGGGAAACTTGAAGTCAAAACCGGCACCTATTAAAATAATTTTTTTTTTAATTACGGAACTTCGTTGATCGGATTTAAAATAAAATGGCGGGGATCGTTTTCCTCTAGCATTCAAAAATAATTCATATGCTGTTTTTGACAACCCTATTGCTCAGTCTCTTCCTAACCCCACCCCTCTCTGTGTTGGGCTCGTCAGAGATTAAATAATAAGAACTTTAGGGGTAGTAGTTGAAAATAACTCTCAATCACACACCTTTTGATCGTTTGAGGTGTTCTTGAATTGCGTAAATAATCTAACATCCTTCAGGCAAAATGTTAGTCGATATTTAAAGACTTCAGTATGAGCATTTACTATTTGGAATCAATTCGAATAAATATGAAATTGACTTGAAATTAGCCAGTGGCCTTTGAATAAAATGTATTATCTGAGAATTCGCCAATAGAATATTCAATATAAAAAAGACATCCTAATTGGCGAAGATTTCAGTTAATAATTAAAGTAATAAAAATCAAAGGTTATAATACATACTTTAATGCATAGAGCCATAAAGACAGGCATACATCCATACATACACACTGAGCCAGACAGAAAGCCAGACATGAATATACGTTCGTGAATACCTGTTTAAGGGATTCAGAGGGTCCCTAAAACATGTCTCAGCAAATTTAAAAATGCTCCAACTTAATCATTTTTTTGCAAAAATATTTATTCCGCTGAAAATAAAAATTTTTCATTAGATCTTCATTCAATTTATTCCAAAAAATTTTTAGATACACGGAGTCTCTAAAGGTGGAGATTTAACGAAATCTGCAATTATAGTCAATTTGAACTTGAAAACAATACCTTCTTATTATGATGAAATTGTTTAAATTTCTAATTATGAAGCTTAAATTATAGCTTATTTAATTACTAATGTTCACAATAATATTGATGCCAATTTCTTATGTTTTCATCTTCAAATTTAAAAGCCGCATTGTGATAAACTTTGAAACCAGGTAACAATATATAAGAAAATAGAAAAAGTCGCTTAGTCGCGTTATTCGTCAATAAATTAAATTTCTCTTTAAAAAGTAGAAAAAGTCGCAATATAAAATTTGATTGACTCACCCTTTAAATGAATCACGATTAACGATGAACAAATGTAAGGAATAAAATTTTTTTGTTCAGGAGATTGGGCAAATACGTAAACAATTTTAATTTTATCGAATACCTTTAAGGCACTGTAACTCGTTAAAACTGTCCATCACGCATATTTATTGCGTGCGTAATTTTTTTCAATTCAAGCTAAAGCCTTATAAACTATAATTTTTTTGGGGTTAAAATATTTGATTTAGTTTGGACAGTACAAAATAAATCATATGTATTTAATTATGTTATTGTTAGTTTTTTATTGAAAATTTATTTTCTTTTGTAGTTTTAGATAATTGAAAAAGTGCCCTTTTTACTTATTCTTGTTTTAACATACGGGGCATTATTCCTCAACTGCCCCAACTCAAAAAGTCATGTTTTTCGATTGTTTCTAAATTCTGGGAATATGTTCCCCTACCCAACAGTAGTTAATCCACAAACTTATAGACCAGGATTACCAACCCTTCCCAAGTGAGGGGGGGTTGAATTTTCGACCCCAATGCCTGCAGGGGTAGTTTCAAACGCCTGTAACTTCCTTTCTAATTACGCGATTTAAAATTTTTATCAGGGTTTTGGAAAGTCCTTTTTACACGCTTTCATCCTATTTTATTATTTATAACAAAAAAAATTGTTTAAACAATTTTTTCAATAAATCAATTGTTTATTTA
>NC_046658.1:155439474-155452636 GCF_010883055.1 Belonocnema kinseyi
CAATTTTGGATCAATGTGAGTAATACAAAAAAATGACATACTTGAAAACTGTTCCGCGGTATGCTGCCGCATAACGCCCGAGTGCGAGCGCGAGGACTCCCTGTACAACCGGCTCTGTAACTCAATGAATTTCAATGTGTCCATTTTCTTATTAGACATTTTTCATAGTAAAAAAGTCAAGCTTTCTTTTGAGACTATTTAAAAAAATCGTAGATGCCTAAATTGCGAAAAAAAGTTAAATAAACAATTGATTTATTGAAAAAATTGTTTAAACAATTTTGTTGTGATAAATAATAAAATAGGATGAAAGCGTGTAAAAAGCACTTTCCAAAACCCTCATAAAAATTTGTAATCGCGTAATTAGAAAGGAAGTTACAGGCGCTTGAAACTACCCCTGCAAGCATTGGGGTTGAAAATTCAACCCCCCCCCCCCTCACTTGGGGAGGGTTGGTAATCCTGGTCTATAAGTTTGTGGATTAACTACTGTTGGGTAGGTGAGCATTTTCCCAGAGTTTAGAGACAATCGAAAAACATGACTTTTTGAGTTGGGGCAGTTGAGGAATAATGCCACATACATAGATTGAAAGGAATCGTTCAATAGATGTCTGTTGTAATCATGCTTTCCTTCTAGGCTTTACGAATTGTGCCAAAGGAAAGTACAATCTGTCCAAAAAAGATCAAATTTGATGTGATTGGCGACACTCAATTTTTACTTAAAACCAATATCTTCCATTTTAAATGAGTATTTCATTATTATAGTAAACATAATAACAAATTTTAAATGATATTCTCATCTGCGAAGACAAATCTTGACACTAATAACATCGTTATCTCACATATATGAGAGGTAGGGGCCAGCTATGTATACATTTGAACTCTGATGACGAGATGGAATATTCTATAGATACACTTGTCAAACAAATTATTCACTGAATGATTAATCAGTTTTTCGTCTACTTTGCGAAGGTGGTCCGCACTTTCGTTTTCACTTTGGCGTTCATCCTTACTTATATTGGTGAATATACTAATATAGGACATATATTTATAAATCTTATTTTACTTTGTATAATACATGCATAAATACGGCTTTCTCTGAGGTGTGTGGAGCAAACAAAAAGTCCCCGTTTCCAACTTATAGTCATGAAATAGCTAATCGTACACGGAGAGATGTTTGGTAGAGCCGTTCCCCCCACACGCACAATTGTCGCGCCAATCACACAATGAACAGAGCTACTTCTGTTTAGTAGAACAGCTCGACTGACTCCAGAGAACCATTACCCCGAACAAGCCGCAACGTGAAGCTGTTTTGCACACGCGACGCTTGCCGCAAAGTTTCGCGCTTGCACAGCGTAGGAAAATATAGCACCCAGAGTTTGAAGCGGCTGATCCCCGTAAGTTCGGGGTAACCAGTGCCCCGAATCTAGAGCGGACGCCTAACCAAACCAAAGTGCAGCGACTCTCTCACAACTAGCGCAACTGTTTCACCTACATTCTACCCGTGTATATTTACACTGTAAAAACTTAAGATTTATTTTCTTATTTTTTCATTTCTATCAAAACTTGTCTCTACAAGATAGATTCATTATGTTAGCATAAAAGTAAAACAAACGATTTTGAAATCCTAAAAATGGTTTCATTTTATAACCACTTGTGAGCGTTTTTACTGAATCTTATTGTAATACCTAAAATGATCCCTGAAAGAGCATTTTGTTTTTACTGTGTATAACATCAAAAATGATGAAGTCTTTCACCACATTCTCTGGGCCATTCTACCACAAAAAAAATCAAAGTTACATTTTTTTGCTTTATAAGATTTTCTGTTCTTAAAGTTTACATTATATTTAAAGAAAGTTTATCCTAAGACGGAATAAAAGTTAGTCTGCTTTGTTCTTATCAGCAGTGGGAAAACATCAAAGTGTGACTCACATCGAGCTATAATTTAGGAGGCCAGATTTTAAACAAGTTTTTGTTGCCTAATTATTATTTGAAAAAAGATGAGACTTATTGCAGACGAATTGAAACGTATTTTCTACGAATAAAAATAAAGAACTAGACACGTCCACAACCATTTATTAATTCCGAAAAAAACGAAATATAAGGATCAAATTAATACTGAGTTTAAAGTATTAACAAGGTTTCTAATGTGATTAATAAATTGCACCTTTAATTTATTTCAGCATAAAACTGAGCTGAAATATTAATGATTGCAATTATTTTTAAAACGAAACTATAATATCATTTTCAGCCAAATAGCTTAATCTTCAACATACAAAGGTGAATTTGTTTAAAGTATTTGAATATATTATTTTGTTGAGTTTCTACCGTGCAGTTGAGCTTAGGAACAAAGAGTTGAATTTTCAATAAGAAGAGAAAATTTTGCAACAAAATAGTTCATTCTTTAATGAAGTAGTTTAATTTTCTAGCAACCAGGATGAAAATTCAAGAAAATATTGTCAGTTGTCAACAAAATGTAATACTTTTTAACAATAATTGCTGAATTTCAATTCAAATAGTTCACACAGTTTTGAAGGAAAATAATAATTTTATATTACTTGCCCACATTTTGGTACGAAAATTCGACATACGGTGTCCCAGTTATAAAAGATAACATGCATACTTCAAAAAGTTACTTACAGTAGAAAAATGTAAAAGAATAGAGATATAATGATCATTTTCTTCAAAAATGTATTTAAAAATTGCAGTTAAATAATTTAAAAGGATATTAATATGGCAGGGAAAACCTTTCAGGAGAATTTTATGTTCAAAATAGCAAGTTCAAAAAAAGGTTTGAATTATTTGAGAATTTTTTTTAACATGACGTTTTTGACCTGCAACAACTATCTTTTTACACAGAAATCTATACATCCCCTAGATTAACATATTTCTTCCCCGAACTGATTGGAGTGGCATAGTGTTTTAAGAAACTTTTGAGATTTTCGTGGATGTCGACTATTTCGGCTATCTTTAACTCTTCTAACAGCTATGTCAATAATATTGTCTAGTACTATGTCGATTAGATTTTTCAAGGTCTTTCGATTGGTCCTACGTATTTAAAAAATAAATATTTGACCATCAAAAATAAATGTAAAAAATAAATGCCTTCCGACTCTCGCGGCGCATCGTGGTGCCTTCATGGTTTGGTTTTCACAAAAAGTATTAATATATTGTCACTAGTGGTTTTTAGCCACTTGTAACTTTAATAACGATTTTTAATTTTTATAGTAAATTTGAATAATATATGAAGTTACGCACAGAGGAAGAACGAGTTTTCAATCTTATACACACAATATTTATACAATAACCTTATCTATTCTAGATTTACACTTTATGTGTTGAGCCCTGAGCTAAATTTATTAACTAATTTTATGTATAATCATGCCTAAAGCCACTCTTTCGATAAATCTAAGCCACCACTTCTTTTAATTTCTTAAGAGCGTTAAATCTTTCTCTCTTATACTTTCAAGTCGTGCCCGTAGGTCTTATCGCAACTCTTTACTACACACACTCAGTTTTTATGCAATGCGAAGCCTTAGCTATTTCCAAATTTAATTTTTTTTTTACTTTCTCTATAATTCAATTTCTTTTCATTTGAAAAAGACTTCATCTCTTTCTAAAATAACCTTTTCTTTAAAATAGTCTTACCTTTACAGACTCTACCTCTCTTTTTAACTTTAGTCTAGGCCATCCTATTATTACTAATTCAGGCTTAAGAGCAGCTCAATGGGACGTTGCGTTGACGCTTTAGGAAATTCACTGACTTCAGAAAATAACTTCAGATGAGTGGCTCTCAGACTACAGGTGTGTGTATACCAGTTTTTTTTTTTTAATTAGGACGAGGGATAGAAAAATTATTTCAACACAAGTATACAAAAACTGGATATAACCAATATAGAGCATTCTACTTCTCAATTTTCTTTAATTAAAGGGGAATTTTTGAAAACCTTTAACACAATAAATATTCTCAGACCCTGCTAAGAGACTTAAATGCTTTCTTAGCGAGATTAGACAGGTATTCCCTGGTCTAATTATAACTTTTTAAGATTCTCGACACCGATTTGTAAATTTCAAGATCTAACTTACTTGACCAGGGTGAATGGTTATACTTCGCCCTGCTTTTCTCTTCAGCTAGTAAAATTTTCTAAAAGTGAAAATACTATTATATAATATTACTATTATATAATAGACTTCTTCCTCTAAGTACAATATTCCGAGGCACTAGCATTGGATCCGTTGCGTCACCTATGCAACCACCAACTATAATTTCTGGGCCGGTTTGCCCTTTTCTATGGCCCGCTACCCACCCGCCTACTCCTGCGCAACACCAGTGTGTTTTAGTTGGGAAGCTGCGAGTCTGCACTCCAAATTTCCCCTCTTATGATGCAACATTTTCTTAAACCTCCAACACGGTAGGAAGAGTTAGCTAAGCGGAAGCTTTATGCAGTAAATCGCTGGTTACAGTATGCTAGTATATATGATGGCTCTCTGCATTTTACAGGGTTAGGACTGCCATTATGTAAATTTCTGCATTGAGTTCACTAATAAATTTTGAAAAAATAAGCCGTGTTATGATTCTTCTGTTTGAAAGGACTGAAGCTTATTTTCACCTTTTTTAGTTTCTGCAATAAAAGCAGAATATATAGTGATATTTTTGTTCCGTGGCTATTACTTAACTTTCGAAAATATAAATGAAAATTCATATAACTTGACTGCAAAGTGACACCGTTTTGAAATATAATTTCATAATTAAATATAAGGATGATTAATGCTGGTCTTGTCCCGCAGATTTGTGTTTCTACTTTTGAGAATTTTTAGTGCTTTGCCATCTAGCGGATGAGATTTAAAACTCATCTATCTGATGACCACGGTCTTCATTGATAGAAAAAGTGACTTTCGAAAATACATATACGTTGATATTCTAAGCAGGCGGCTGATTAAAATATTTGTTATTTAAAAACAAATTGCATGTAACGAAAGCTCATTTATACGGTCATATAGTATAATTATTTTTTGTAAAAGCAATAAAATGGAGGTGTACCCCGTTGTGCTACGGGCGCTGCTCGGGAGCCAGCGTGTGAAAACCCCTATCAAAACTGCACTAGGCAAGGTTTTGTCCAATGCTGTGAGATAATACCATAACGAAGAAGGATAAGAAGAAAGCTTTGGTGAACCCCGAATTACCGTAAAGGCCATTGCGGCAATGTACAAAAACTTCGGTAAATTGGAGTTCCAGTATTAAAAGTAAACATTTACAAAAAAATTAACAGAAAAGAAGATAATATATTTTCAAAAACACGAGAGGTACAGTATGCGAAGCATTTTTTAGCGACAACTAACTTCTATTTTCTACAGACAACGAAAATATCCTTGGGACGTTCCTAGAACGTCCAATGTCAGTCCAGTCAACGTCTCTAGGATTGTGAAACAAGTGAAAGCCGTTCATAATGCAACAGTAATGCCATTGTTGGCAAATATTTCTTTGCTCTTGCGTCGGGGCAAACACAAATAAAGGTTCGCATGTATTTGTCACAAACAACGAATACTCTAAAACTCGGAATAGCGCACGGTTTCTTGCATTGATGGTAGTTTCCTCTAGCAAAGTTGACGCAACCTGATTTCTTGCAGCGTTAAAAAATTTAGAAAATAAAATACCTGTGAGTTACATGGACCAAAGGCGCCTTCAAGAGCATCTTCTTTTAGTAGCAGTTAATAAGCGTTCTGTCGGTAACTTTAAGAATTTTGTCTGGATGCTAGCGCCACGCAGTGGAAACCTCACACAACAATGCTGCGATACAAGTGAGAGAGAATTTTATTTTCAAACTTAGCGCGCAACATACTACTTGAGCTATTATGGATGTGCTTGAAGTCACCTTCAACATAAGATAATGACATTTTTTTAAATTTTTAACGCTGAAAAAAAAATATTGCGATTTCTCCGTGAGTTTCTAATAGAAAATTTAACGTAGAATCTGAATTTCAAAAGTTTAAAAGTTGATTTTTCTGTTTTTTTAAAAGGAACCAAATGGGGACCCAATGGGGTCTTTAAGGGTGCTTTGTAAAGGTTCCTCTCGGTTCCTTCGGTCGGCCGGGGAACAATCCTCGAAGTTCCTCTTAATTTATTTTGCGCCAGGTAGGGTCCACCCTACTGGAACCACAGCTATGCTGTCCTAGCGTTTCTTAGCAGGAACGCTATCTCCAAATTGGCACGATATACTCAGAAAAAGGAAGGGGTATTTCTCGCGGGCGCACGAGAGAAAATGAGTTCGAACGCGCAGGCTTTCGTAAAAATAAAATTAAAACTTATTTATTAGTACAAGGAAAAAGAAAGACAAAATTAGGTTATAATCACTTCGCTGGTAGTCAAGTGACATCCTGACAATTACTCAAGACTCAAGAGCCTAGCTCTAGTTAAGTTATTGTCAGGTTGGGAACATCCTGACAATCCCCTGAGAATTCGCAGACACGCAGAGACACGCGAAGAGAGAATTCGATCTCGGGAATCCGCGTACTACGTGAGAAAACCCACCGGAGACACCGGCGTCCCAGGTTCCGACCTCTTATTTTCTGGGCGATTCCTTCGCCAGGTCGTTTGGAGAAATTAGTTCGATCCCACTTATTAATGTTAGCCTTTGAGTCGAACGTCTCTTCAACTTTCGAGCCACGCGGGGGTCTCCGTTGATTTGACACCACTTTTCACTAAGCACACGCGACAATTTTACGGACTACTACGGATCAGGGTTGAGGCGGGAATGGCACTTAAAATTGGTAGAAGAACGTCCACTTACTTTTTAGTCACCTGGCTGCTGCGGCCCAGTCTTTTCCGTCCATCATCTTTCCTTTTTTCGTTAGGCTTTTCTTTCCGTATCGATCTTCGAGACTAGCCGTAACCCGGCTCTCAAGTCGAATCTGGCGTTTCTTTACTTGCTTGCCTCATCACGCTGCTATTTTCCATCGGATCTTGTCAACTTCCTGCGGGGGCTCCTTTGATTTGCTGGTGCTAAGGACGAGCTCCAATTAGGTCTTCCGCCAGTGCGCGCCTACCGCGTTAGAATCAGTCTAGCTGATTAGCTCTGGCCTACGGACCGCTGGGGTAGCTGTTGGCTGTGCATAAGCCATCTTTAATATGGCTGTCGGTCTCCCATCTCATGCCAGAGTGTGGTTGAACTAACGCCTCGTGCTAGCCTTACCTATGGATTCTGGTATAAGGTTTTGGTGCTGTCTGCTCCGTGTTTACAACTGTCAGACAGTTCCTACGTTTCGTGCTTAGGTTGGACTGGGCTATGTGAGGATTCCGGCATCTCAGTTGATCGTCGTCGTGGAGGTGTCGTCCGGGTCCTCTTGTGGCGCCTCTCTCGTCGACCCCTATCCCTCACATACAAGTTTTGCTAATATTCTATATTCTTGGTTATTTGGAACTTTGCCAGGTTCCCATTTCTACTTTTGTTTAGTTATTCTCGCGTTGTTTTTACAGCGTCTTACCTTCCCATATTAGTATTAATAATAATAATCAAATAGTGCTATTCATAATAATAATCAAATTAATTGAAGTGGGCTTGAGAATGTTTAGTTTGACACGGACACGTGACTTTCGTAGTAGTTGGTTCTGGCTTCGGCGAGACCCTGTGAAATTTTCGTGTATTTATATTAATTAATACTAAAACTTAATTACAATATATATCCCCTGTGGTGAATCATCTCAAGATCGTAGACACATCACCACTGCTCAAATGCTAGCTTGTGGCTTCTGCTACGAACTCCCGTCCTGTAAAATGCAGCTTTAATGAATTAGCCCCCTTTCTTGGCAGACAGTCTCATACAGTCATGCAGGTCGAAAACATCACCTTAAAAAAATTCTCAAAAAATTAAAAATTCTATTACACTTGTCATTTTGGTCATAAAATTCTTCTGAATTTGTTGGAAAATTGTCTTGTCAGTCTCCATAACATATATTTTGTTAATTAAAATCGGTTAAGCAGTTTTCGAGAAAAAATACTTTTCTCATTTTATTTTCCACCTGCATAACTTCCATAAAAATGCGACTTGAAACTTGAAATTCTCGTTAGTTTTTTGCTACCTCTGCATGAACATTTGACATGAATTGCAGCCTGACACGAGCGGAGGCCGATTCGCTATGCGTCGCCGGCTAAACACTCCATTTTAAACCTTATTTGCAAATAGGATTTTGTTTTGAAACACAGTTCCTTGACATCACAATAATTTTCGACCCAAAATGTGACCGAAATTAACTGGAAATGACTTACATGTATGAATAATGTGTCTAATGATCTTTTAAATTTAAAATAATTCGACAAAATTCCTTGAAGTTTATGAGAATTTCAGGTCAATGTTAAAAAATTAGAATAAATTCCAGACAAAACAATGAGTAGAGTGAAATTCAAACACGGTAAGCCCTAACTATTTTTAGTATAGAAGTTTTGAAGCTCTACTCTTCTTTCGTAAATTTCAAAAAACTTGTAATTCTATTCTTCATTTGGCATATTTGATCTGATTGTCTAGTAACTGTCATTTTACAGTAAAAACTGAGTAACAAGGAAATCGTTTATTGCCTTTAAGATCCCGAATCTGCCACACACTCACCTCTACAAAAAATGCAGGGTGGGCCAAAAATATTTAAAAAATGCCCTGATAAATAAAATCTTCTATCTATTCTTGCAGAATGTAGTTCACAGTCCGCATGGAATCCTCACAGTAAACGTAATGCTGGAATTTCTTCTTCTTCCGCTGACAAACAACCTTCAACTGATCGGACTTCCCCAGAGGAGGCTTCTGTTCGTGACAGGTCTAGATCTCCTGCTAGGACGACTACTTCTGTTACAGTACTTGGATATTCACTTGAAGAACTTGGATATATTCGACTCGTTCCTATCACCAATGAGAGCCTTCAATTCGAATTTAGAAGATATTATTTTCCCGCCGATAAACCAATTAGATTGCGAGCAGGGCAGGGCAGATTTATGCCCGTGCCAAATCGAGAACATATTGTATTATCAATATCCAATGGTGATGTTTTTGCAATATTGGATCATAATGGGCGTCTTGTTGGAATATATTTGACAGATAAGAGCCGTTCGAGAATAAAACTAAATATGATAAGCGGCGTAATTGAGAAAATGACCGCCGATGAAATAAGGGATTGTCCAATAAGCAATAGTAACCAAATTTTCCCACGGAACTATATTGCAAATCCAGCAAATGTTGACTCCCTTCAGTCCGTATGGAATTCTCATAGGGAACCTCAGGAGAGTTCTCTTCCTGCAAGGCCTAAATCTCTTTTAGGCAGGCCTGCTTCTGATGGTGTACTTGGATATACACTAGAAGAACTTGGATATGTCCGGCTTATTTCTTTAAGAAATCAGAACCAGCAATTTGAATTCCGAAAATATGCTTTTCCTGCCAATAAAAGGATTCGAATGAAAATAGATCAGATTACTTATATGCTGCGGCCAAACCAGGAATATTTGGTACTATCAACATCTAATGGTGATATCTTTGCAATAATGGATTCTAGTAATACTCTTCGTGGAATTTATCGGACAGATAAGGGTTGTGCGCGCATAAAAATGAATATGATAAGCGCCAAAATTGATATTTTGACACCAGATGAGGCTAGGGATTGTCCAGTAGGCAAGAACCGACCAGTGTGGCCAAACAGTTTTATTAAAGCTTATGCAAATTACAATACACTAGAGTCCGATCGGAATTTCAACGAGCAACACAATCCTGGTGCTTTTTCTCTGCCCAGACAGCACTCACCTAACCTTACTCTACCTGAGGAGCCTCCTCTTCGTGATAGACCCAGCTCTCCTCCGGGCAGGCCTCCTTCTCATGAAGTACTGGGATATTCACTTGCAAAACTTGGATATATTCGGCTCATACCTCAGGCGAATCAGAACAGGCTTTTTGAATTTCGAAGATACGTTTTTCCTGCTGATAAACTGATTCGAGTGCAATTAAGGCATACATATGTTCCCGTACCAAACCGAGAACATATTGTATTATCAACATCCAATGGTGATGTTTATGCTATACTGGAGTATACTGGGATTCTTCGTGGAATCTATATTGCAGATAGACGTCAAACTAGAGTAAAAATAAACATGATGAGCGGCGCAGTCGAGAATATGTCTGCAAGTGAAATGAAGGAATGTCATGTAGGCAATATATACCCAATCTTTCCACGTTGGTTTCATGGAGTTGTTTCAAATGAAGATTCTCTACAGCATGTGTATCATTAATTCAACCGAATTTGTGAATTTTTCACGCTGTAGCGAGTTATTTATAGCGATTTAAAGGCATTTTAGAAACAAAACGCAAATTTTGAAGCAAGACTCCAAATAAAACAAAAATGTTTGATTTCATTTATCACTCAAAAACGTACATAAATTTTGTTGAATATAAATATTTAAAATTCCTATGCCAATGCAAGTCATGAATATATGTCATTCTTTCATTCTTCGTCTATCATTTGGGAAACGAATTTTCTACTTTCATTATGTTTTGGGTCCAATGCCCAGAGATTTCTGGATAGAAAAATGATAGGTAAGTAATATAGTGAGACCCTTCAATAGGTTTCCCTCCCATAGCCTTTCCGAGAATTGACACCGTACTGCAGACAGGTGTAACAGGTGCTGCGCGGGGAACGAAGGTCATTCATGTATAAACAAACAAAAGCATTTTCAGCCACATGTATAACTACGTAAAATTTTAATATCAGTATTGAATATTCATTTTTAAAGTAATATTTCGACGCTAAAATTACATTCCTTTACCAACAATTTATAGAAGAAAATAAATAGGTATCATTCGATATAATTTGGTAATTTCACGAGCAAACATCTGCAAACTTCTGGTGATATAATTTAACAAAGATTAAGAAAAATTTGACTTTTGTCTGCCTATTGATTTTCAAATTATTTTTTTATTTGGAACTTATTTTTGACGTAGTTTTTATAATATTTTTTTACAGAACCAACTGATAGCATTTTGATGCAGTTTCATCTTCTTGTGAATAACGTTCAATTTTAGACAAAATTAGAATAAAAAATAATTCAATCTTCAACCAATAAAATAAAGTATGAAAAGCGTAGTTAAACTTTTGATTAAGCGACAAAACTTTAATACCAAAAGTTTAATTTTTAATTCAAAATTTGATAGTTTAATTTTCAACCACAAAACAGTAAAGTTTGCAATGAAAAATTGAATCGTTTGATTTGCAACTCACAAAAATTAAATTAATTATTAAATTCTCATCAGAAAAGGTAATAGATTTGTGTAAAATTTGACCCCCCCCCCTTTTTGGTCAAATGTCCACGTTTTGAAACCCCGTGAATCCGAAAACAGGTTTTTACGAATCTGTCTGTGTGTGTGTCTAGATTTTTAGTTTGTTAGCACGATAACTTTTGAAAGAATTTACGGATTAGGTTAGCCTTTGGTATACTCTTATAGTGTCCTAAATTGAAGGTCAAGTTCGTTAGCTAGCCATTTTTGCTCGTAAGTTGTCGTGTTTACATACAACGAAAATAGAGACCGAAATAAAAACCATTGCTGCGCAGGACAACCTTGTCAATAATAATGTCATGTTACACATATGTGAGATACGAGATACTTATGTATATATTCGAACCCTGATGATGCGATGGTATATTTCACAGATACACTTGTTAACCAAATTATTCACTTAAGGATTATTCAGTTTTTTTCTGCTTTGCAAGGATAAAGTAGGTCTGCACTTTCGTTTTCAGTTTGGCAGTCATCCCTAATCCCATTGGTAAATATAATTATATACTTCTACACACAACTATGAATCCTGTTCGATTTTATATAATACATGGACAATAAGGCTTTTTCTGAGGCCTTTGGAACTAAACCAATGTCCCCTTGCACGCTTCTCGTGCTCCGCTCTCGAGTTTGTGCCTGAAATTCCACAACTGAATTTTCTACCGCATCGTGTTCTACATCGCAGTTGTAGCGCCCTATTGCTTCATCTCCTAGTAATTGAAAAAAAAGAGTATCTCAAAGAGTCTAGAGCGGAGAGTCTGGTTACAACAACAGTTCCACGAAAATTCGACTAATGACATAAATTTTTACTATTATTATTTCCAACTGCCCAGTACATCGACAAATTTTAACATCTATAATTATCAAATTTACCTGGTCGAAACCATAACATCAGAAATCAAAAAGCTTAATTTTCAATCTACAAAGAGGAATTTCTTTGGAGTATTTGAATATACTAGACTATTATGTGCGCGCGCTCACTTTTACACTAATTTTTATCATTCACTCAATTTTCTAATTACAATTTATTTGTTGAAAGGGGGAGGGTCGGTAAGGCCGGTTTTTGGCCTAATTTATTTTTGGACCAAAAAATTTGAAAAAATCATGGTAGTATCTTATAAGTATCCCGAGTCGATTGCACGCTAAACGGACTACCCTCCACCCCCCAGCCACCCCCACCCCCTACAAATATAGGAAACACCACTACCCACCAACTGTATTTTCGAGAGATTTGACACTCTTAAACATGTATTCTGAGGTTAGCTCGGGTTTACTATGGTTTTCGGGGTCGCCGAATACATATCTGGCGTCCTTCGACTTTTATCGCGTCAGGTTCAAGGTCATTGGAAGGTAAAATCGAGAGAAATTGGTAAAAAATCCAAAAAAATACGTTATAGGTTTTTGGAGTCGCTAATTACGAATCTGGCATCCGTTGAACTCTATAGCTTCAGGTTTAAGGTCATTTGAAGGTCATTTGAAGGTCAAATCGAGAAAACCCCGAAAACCTATAACATATTTTTTTCAGCGTTTTCTCTCGATTTGACCTTCCCATGACCTTGAACCTGACGCGATAAAGGTCAGCGGACACCAGGTTCGTAATCAGCGACCCCAAAAACCTATAACATATTTTTTAAAATTTTGTTACCGGTTTTTCTCGATTTGACCTTCAAATGACCTTCAAATGACCCTGAACCTGTAGCGATAGAGTTCAACGGATGCCAGATTCGTAATTAGCGACTCCAAAAACCTATAACGTATTTTTTTCGATTTTTTTACCGGTTTCTCTCGATTTGACCTTCCAATGACCTTGAACCTGACGCGATAAAAGTCAAAGGACGCCAGATTTGTATTCGGCGACCCCGAAAAC
>NC_046658.1:155452736-155459560 GCF_010883055.1 Belonocnema kinseyi
GTCCGTTTAGCGTGCAATCGACTCGGGATACTTATAAGATACTACCATGATTTTTTCAGATTTTTTGGTCCAAAAATAAATTAGGCCAAAAACCGGCCTTATGGACCCTCCCCCTTTGCTGAATACTTGTATTCTTGTTCACATATTACGCAACGTTATTTTAAACTCTTTTACCTTCCCACATTCTAACTGCAGGTACGTAACATTTTTTTGGTGTTAGTTTGAAAAACTTAATAGACGTTTTGTAAATAAAAATAGATTTTTAGGATAAAATGCGGTATAGAAATACATTAAAACATAATTTGACGTAACACAACAATGCTTTTTTGATATTTTCGTAGTTACACATATTTTCAAATTATTTACTAGGAAAGAAGTAGCAGCAGTTTTTTCTAGAATTATATAAAGTTTATAACTTTCATGAGACAATAAGAAAAGATTTTAAAATATTTTATATCAAAAAAAAGAATGTAGAAGATTAAAAAAATATATATTTTTTATTTTACAGGACTTTAAAAATTATTAGAAAAAGGTTAGACTTTTCAAAAGATATTTAGGATTTTTATAATTTCAGAAGGAATGATAAATATTCCATAAGTTTTCGTAAATGCTCCCAAGGTTTGAAATATTTTATATCTATACAAAGCCTCTTGAATTCCTAAAAATATTTCAAAATGAATCCAATTTTTCTTGAAATTTTGAGAAATTATTTAAATGTAAAAAATTAAGCACAAAACCTTCAAAAATATCTTAAAAAATTGAAGAAAATTATATAATGTTTTCGAATATTTCAGATATTCTTAAATTAAGAAAAATATTTTTATCTTTCTGGAATTTTTCTTGAAATTTCCAAAAGTTATTTCAAATGTGAAACGCTGCCTCAAAATATCCCCAATTTTCCTAGGAACTCGAACAACATTTATTTCTACACTTGAGACCTTTCAAAGTTATTTTAATTAAGTGCATGTGATACTTTACCATATAGGTTTCCAGTTTTCCACACATTTTGTTCATCATTTTTTAATTTGAAAAAAAAACATTAGTGTCCAGATGTATTTTCTCCTAAAGCAAGTTTTTCAAATTTAAAAATCAAAATAAATTGTTTTGGGAACATAAAGAATTTCTGCCATTATCCTGAATTTTTAAAAATGTCCCAAAATATCTTATAAATTTTCATTTTCTTTAATCGTTTTAAAACTTCTACATATCTCTTAAATTCACTAAAATTTGTTCTAAAATGATATATTATGGCACGATGTTGCTTTAAAAACTTTTAAATCCTTTTTTTTTTAATTTCATGAAATAATTTGAAACGTTTTGTAACGTTTTGTAAAAATCTCTTGGAACTTTTTAGTAAAAAATTGTTTGACATTCTTCCATAAATCTGAACTATATATTTTTCCTTCTCTTGACGCCCTGAAAAATTAATATTACCTAAATTTAAATTAAATCCTTGAAAATATAAATAACTGTCGCAAAATCTTCCATATTTTTTTTTAAAAAACAATTTAAAATCTTAAAAATTTTAAATTATTATTTCAAAATGAAATATTAACGTCTTAAAATTTGCCCATAACTGTTTGAAAAAATATAGTCTCAAAATCTTTCGAAATTATTAAAAAGCTTCTATTGTTGTAATTCTTAATATAAGCTTTTTAATTATTTTATTTTACTTATCTCTTTAAAAATTAAGAAAAAAAAAAGATTACCCAGGTGTGGAAAAAGAAAACATTTTTTTCTTCTTAAAACTCTACAATTTTAATATGGTAGCAAAATGTTAAGAAACAATTATTGTACAACACAAAATACTAAATTTTAAAAAAAGTTATAATTGAATCTTTATCTAGTTTGACGCTCTGAAAAAATTAATCGTCTAACAATTAATTGTTTTTTTTCATAAATTATAACATAAAAATCATTAACTATTCATTTTTATTTAAACATAGAAATAACTTGTATTCTACAATTTCTCTAATTATCATATTTATTTTTGCAAATTTGTTTTATTAGTAACTTTTCATACTAATTTCAAGAAAGGCTCCAATTTATTTTCATATTATTTGAAAAATCGAACGAAAATACATATTTCAGTAGATCAGAATCATTTGAAAAATTAGCAGTGATTTAAAATTTTATTTACAAAAATTTAATTTTTTAGTGACTTAATATTAATTTGAGGGGAAAAATTAACACATGTTTACATATACTTTTAAAAATTAAATGAAAATATTAATCTCAGAACACCAGCATAATCCCGAATAATTACTTAATTGAACTAGAGGTAATTTAAAAATAAATTGATTTATATTACGCAAATCATATTCAATGTTCAATCATATAACCTACAACTAAATAATTAATTTATTTGTTACTTATTTTACTGAAATTTGAGGTAATAGATTTAAATCTTTATTCAATTAAATGTTATAAAAAAATATTCAGCTTATATCAATTAGTCATTTTACAAGCTAAGAAGTATTAAACTATAATTCTCACTAAAAACTTTAAATAATTTTTAGTTAATACATTTTTTTTTAATTTAAACTTTCATTTCTGTAATTGTTCTTTATTAATAAACTCGTGAACTAATTCCAGAAAATGTTAGTTTTGGTAAAATCAGTTGATAATTAATTAGTCATGTCACAGCATAAAAAGCATTACACAATTATTTTCATGAAAACATTCAAATAATGTTTACATTATATTCTCATTCAAATTTGAAAATGCATTTCTCTAAATTTAAGTTATTAATAAGCTTTCTAACTAAGTTAAAAAAATTAAAATATGTGTACATATAATTTAGAAAATTGAATTTAAGTACTCATTTCACAATATCGAAAGCACCATGACAAATTATATCATTGTAATACAAGTATTTAACAGAAAAAAATAAACTTTAATTACGAACGTAACAGCTAATATTTAATTAAATAATCGGAGAGGAAATAACATATTTATATTACTAAATATTAAACAATTTAAATCCAATCTTTATGTACTTTGATATTTTATTTTTCATTATTAAATAATAATTTATAATATAATATTATTAAAATTAATGATTTCACAATATATCTATTAATTTAATAATCTTTTGTATCATTTAAGAAAATTAGATTTTAAGATAGAATTTCAGAAATTATTTTAAAATATGAAATATAAATATAATATAATTGTAAAAATTATAAACATGTAGAACATAATATTATTAAGCTTTATAATCTGCAAATAAGTAAATCATGAAAATATTATTATTATAACTAACTGGTGAAAAAAACATATTTTGTTAATGACTCAATTATGTAAAATTTAGAATTAATATAGCTCCAATATTAAATAGTTAATAAATTTTGATTCGATAACGTTAAAATGAAAATACGGTATTATTTAATTTTAATCTATAAATAACAAGTGTCCTAACATTAAATAATTAACATAATTAAAACAATAATATAATGAATTTATTTAATTGTAATAAAGCTTATAATAAGTTTATGTTTCAATCAAAATAATAATTTAATACTCGTTTATATTATTTCAAAATCACAATTTTTATATAAACTTTAAGTAATTATTCCTGCAAAATTAAATAAACCAATTAAAAATTTATTAAAATTATATTCCGCTTGTATTTTTTACATAATTTTAAAATATAAAATATAAATACAATATTATTCTAAAAAATAAATAGCATGTATAAAATGATATTATTAAGCTTTATAATTTGCAGATATAAAAATAAATAAAATATTATTTTGACTAAAGCGTTCCCAAATTTGTTTAATAACTCACTTATATTATTCAAAAAAATTAGATTTTAACATAATGTTTAAATTATTATTCCTGTAACATGGAATAAACCACATTCTGGTAAAAAGTATCTTCAGTGATTTAATATAACGATTGAAGAACTATGAGAAACAAATTTAAATATTATACATGATTATAATTCATTAAAAATAACAGCTGTTATTAAAAGTGAAAATAAAAAGACACAAAACGTTAATAATTATCGGTGATGGATAAAAGTAGAAATCTAGTTTTTTATTTCGATTAATGTTATACGTTGAAGAAAGATGTCGCCACAGAATAAAAACCTCATTAACTTGACCATGTAAGATTTCGCCCTCATACACTACTAATGTGGAGGTTACCAATTTTTATACACAGGATTTTATTTTAAAAATTTTCTTCCGAGCAGTTAAACTGGAAAACAAAAAGTTAAAGTTTCATCGAGAAGAGAGGAATTTTCCACAAAATAGTTCATTTTTGAAAGAAGTAATTGAGTTTTCATGCTACGAAGATGAATCTTCAAGAAAATAGTTTAATTTGTCAACAAAATAAATTACTTTTCAACAACAATTACTAAATTCATATTCTAATAGTTCAAACAGTTTTTCAGAATAATTATTATGTTCGTATGACTTGCTCAACATTTTTCTAAAAAAATTTGACAGATGGTGTCCCAGTTATAAAAAATAACTGTAAATACAAAAAAGTTACTTGCAGTAGAAAAATATAGAACTAAGATATAGCCAAGATTTGTTTGTGAGTCTCGCTCCTGGCCACGATCGAGACTTTAAATTTGGTCTTGTGTCGAAATTTTTCGTCTTCAACACGAACTTGAAGTCACCTAGATACTTGTAGAAAATCACAGTTTTATTCTTTTAGCTGAAAATTTTTTACCTTTTTTACTTGTTTCGTGTCTCTAATAATTTTTACCATGATTCACCGGACGTAATCCCTACAAGTGCAGTACCACACACTTTATTCGCTCATCTGATAATGATCTTTCGTAACATAGTCCATGCGCCCTTTATGTCTTTGATTCTTACGAGCGCCCTTCAAGTTGCCCTATCTATTCTCTCATTTATCTTATTTTGAATTTTCTTTCGGCCAGGTGTACATACACATCATTTTGTGTCTAAACTAAGTATTTATGACAAACAGAACCTTTTTTAACCATAAGCCAACAAACCTCTCTCCTTTATAGTTTGTTCTAGGATCCCCAACATTTTCAATAAATTTAGAATGGGAATGAAATTAACAAGAAGGGACTAACCTGTATTAATGATGTGTCTAATGTTGTTTTGAATTTAAATGAATACAACAGAAGTCATTCCAGTTTATAAGAACTCCAGGTAACGTTCGTTTAATGGGGGTTGCAGTATTGCAGAAAATGGTTAATTGCCATTAAGGTTATCCGAACATTGATGCACTCGTCTCGAAAAAAAATATGTTTATTTGACACGAAAAATGTAAATTAGGGAGTTACTATATTTTAAAATTCTCTAGTCAAAATATAGCCCCATAGGACTCTTCACGCTAATATTTGTGAGGAACAAGGTTTTAAAGTAGAGAGTATTACAATACGATTTGTGCGTACATTAGTTTAGTTTTTGCTTCTAATTTACCCTTCTACATTTTGCCTTCCTGTAGTAAATAAAATCTTTTGGCGAAAAATTAACAAAAGTGAAGCAGGACGAAGACATAGTGACATTTGCGTAGTGTATCAAGTTATTTTGCATAATCATTCATTTCTTTAAACTTTTATATGCTACTTGGCGAAATTTTATCCTGCGATGGAATAAAATCTGTGGTCTGCTACGGCGTCCTTAGCAGCAATGGGAAAATGGCAATGTATGACTGAATTCGAGTTATAAATCGGGACACCAGATTTAAAACGACACAAAAAAAAACAAAAGTTAAAATTTGTTGCAGATAAGACTTGCAACGATTATGAATTAAAAATATTTCGGCAAAAGGTTCACCGTGGTTACTAGAATAATTCTGAGCTCGTCTACTGCGTGACGTGGAAGTGAGCAAATTTCGGTAAAATATGTAGAATCAGTAACAGAAAAAAAAAATTTGTTCTTACTGAAATATTTTCTCCGAAATAAATTAGACTATTGTAGAGGAATTCAAACTTACTTAATCAAGTTAAACGACGTTAGAAAGCGCTGGCGTCGCAATCCTCGCTACATCTCGAATAAAAATGAAGCGATTACACGGCAAGAGATTATCCAAGCAAGGTTAAAAATCTAAAATTATTTTCGATTCATGTAAAGTTTATCCGGCAAGGTTAATTTTTGTTGCGCTGAATCTTTTACCTGGAATTGATGTAAACTTTACCTTTCGTTTTTTTCTGTGTGGTAATTATTATTATCAACAAGGTATTTACCAATTATAAACTAATAACCGTTTTTTTAACATTTCGTCGTCCATGTGGGACTTTTATGACTCAATGCCTTTTTGTGTTTCAGATATCCAGGTATATTCGAGTATCCTCTTAGTACCAAACACTCTAATCGCACATTTAAAAATGATATCTCGGAACATCGTCTATGCGCCCTCTATATCTTTGTTTCTTAAAAGAGATTCCCAAGTTGCCTTATCTATAAATTCGCTTATCTTCTTCTGAAAATATATTCACACTTCTGGTTTCTATAAACCAGAAGTTTGAAATGTTCTACAGTCCCTATATTATCTTAAATTCAAGAGTAACTCGGGAGAAGAAATAAAGATACTCTCTAGTGTAAATTGGACACACAAAATATGGATTTATTTATTAAATAGTGGCGTCTCGATACAATTCACAAATTCCAATATAGTTCCAAATGAGGGATAAAATATATATGTCATTTATTTAAAATCTTTAGTCACGGAGAGATTTCTGTTTCGCGACACAAAGTATGAACCTTCCAGGAATTGAATCTACTCGAGATACGAGGGTGGATTGATAAGTTTCCGGCCTGACCAAGAAAAACAACGTTTTTAAGATTTTTTTTTTTATTTCTCAACATAATCTCCTCCAAGGCTGATAC
>NC_046658.1:155459660-155466699 GCF_010883055.1 Belonocnema kinseyi
AGCTATCTAAGGATGGTACTATAGAACGCCACCTCAAGGTAGGCCTAGTGGCGCCATCTCTTGGTCAGGCCGGAAACTTATCAATCCACCCTCGTACTTGCGAATCAACATCTATTTTACCTAAATAACGCCCGAAAAAATCATCTTGACAGGTGATTGACAGTTTGATGACAAAAGTTCACTTAGCTCTAAAGGACATAAAACAGTCTCGAAATGATGAATTTTTCCGTGAATACTCATCATGAATCTGTGTAGCTTAAATATGTTGCAACTAAATTGAACATCAATTCTGGTGTACTTTGGAGAATCGGAAACTTTCTGTGTCCATGAGACATGTACAGAATGACATTTTACTAAAGCCGGGAGCAAAGAGTGAATTTGAAATAGATAATTTAATAGTTAAATTCTTAACTGAAACGATAAGCATACAAGAAAATCTTTAGACCCCCAATTTTAACCTTCAAATATTCGTAGAAATAAAATTTAAATATCATAAAAGGGTTCCCAAAAGATAAAAAGGAAGAAATCCTTGAGCAATCATAATACATTAGCATTTCCTCTCTAAATTTAATTTGAGTTTGACTACGGATCGTCAGGAATATTATAATTTAGTTTATCTTTTTTCTATTGAATTAATGATACATACAGCCTGTTCAACAAAAAAGAATCGCGATTATTCATAAACCATTAAAGATATTTAATTTTTCTTTTTTTTTTAATCAAAGTTCACTAAAAGGGGTACGGCTAACTTACTTACTACGCCGTCCAATCTCCATCACTGTCCAAAATAGCTTGGCACCTCCTACGCATGCCTTCGGCAAGGGATTCGGCGTATTGAATAAGAAGTGACCTCCATATTTTTCTAATATGACGAGAGAGCCGTTTCGCTGTTTCGAAAACATTTTGCCTGTAAAGTCTAAATAATTAAAAAATATAATAATTTCATATTTGAATTATAGTAGAAATTTAAATCCCTAATTGTTGAGTAATTTTAAGCCACACATGTTTAAACGCAGAAGACCCTTAATTTAAAAACAAAGGGAAATTAAATATCTTTTATAGTTCACGAATAATCGAGATTCCATTTTTGTTGAACAGACTATTTGTATTCTCAGAAGACGACTATTTGTCGCATATATTCCACGAAAAATCCCTGTACACTCCAGTATTGCAAAAACTTCACCACTGTATGTTGATAAAACAAAATATACTAGAGTTCGAGCAGGCACATAAGTACGTTGTACTTGCAATCGAATTGGTTTATTATCAGGAATAACGTATTTTCGAAATTGAAATCGGCTGTTCCGATTTTCCTGAGGAATAAGCCAGACACATTCAAGTTTTTCAAGAGGACATATCTAAGTATTTGATCAGAAGGAGGCCTGCCTGGAAGAGACCTAGACCTGGCATGAAGAGAAGACTCCTAAGGTTCACTATGAAGATCCTACACGGAGAAACCTTTTGATGCAATATTTGCTAAAAATCAGACTAGATTTTACTATTTTCAGTTTGCAATGGAGCGACATAGCGGAACTTTTGTAATGTTTACTACTCCGAGTAGTAACTAGTAACTACATGCCGAACTACAAAATGAATTGGAATAAAATTTTTAAATGTTACATTTATTTCAACACAAGATTGCAATATTTTCAAAGGACTATAGTAACGTCGAGAGAAATCGGCTCACTGATTTAGTAAGCGACTTAGTAAAAATTAGTGCAATCAGATTAGCAGACGGAAAAAATAAACCCAACATGTGCCGCGTCGTGTTGAAGGTTACGATATGTATCAGTTTACACGAGCATGCGACGTAAATGCAGACTTATTTATTATGGGATTTTGAAACTCTTTCGCACTATTATATTTCTTTAAATTGCAATTGAACAGTGCACACTATTATTATAGTTTATAGATTATTATATACATGCAGGAATATTATATTACGAGAAGAAACAGAAAATTGTGATTCAGTAAAGCTGATGTGAATCGTACACGGGTCTCCAACGCGGCAGCACGACGATATTCCATTCGGCTGAACTAGATAATGTGATCGAGAAATTTATCGCCCTTCTAAAGTAAATGCTAGTAATCAAATTGATTTCCATTAAATTATTCTATAATTGTTCACAGTGATGACATTTTAAAAATTCTGAGCACTATATCCTAATGCAATCAAATATCCTAATATCGAGGTTAAAAAATAATTTTTTGCTCTCTGTGGAAAATTTGTTTTCCAATTGTAACATTTCGAATTATCATAATTTATTGTAATAAGGACTTTTGCATCAAACTAAATTGAGTGATTGATAAATTTAAGGAATTTCAGCAGCGCGTTGGTCGGCTGACATCGTTTATGTTCGGCTGCACTCGGTTCAACGCTATGCTCGCTTACTAAGTCACTTACTAATATTCGAGAGCGATCTTCCGAATTTGTCTTATTCCAGAATACAAAAAATAGAGAGTGTCATAGTACAGTGGGTTAAATAAGAGCGTGGTCACGATTATTAGCGATCGGTAAATGCGAATGCTGTAATTTTTTTTCATATAGAGGTGAGTATAGTCCTTCATGCTTTATGAAAGAGAATCAGTTGACTGTTCCTTTCAATACGAACCGAGCATTTTTCCAAAATGAGTGCCACATATAATTCTCTTTTGGAAGCAGTTTTTTGTGTTCGCACCCTAAAGGTTCCAAAATTACCCAAGCAGCTGCTGCGAAATATATACAAAAGTCGAAACATTTTGTGAGTAAGTGGGTAAATCGTTTCAAAGAGGTGAAAAATGTCGATGACTTCCCAAATCCCGGTTATGTCCAAAGTATTCCTCGAAGATGCCAAGCCATTATTGACGATGAAGGTGATTGGACCTGCTATTAATGTATTTGCATGAAATTTTTCGATCAAATAGAACAATATTGGAAAGAATTTTCGTACTGAGTCCTTTCATTTTCTCACAACAGTGACCACGCTCTTATTTAACCGACTGTATAATTCATATTCCTACAGACAATAGCAATTCCTTTTACGAATTTAGTCTTTTATGTTATTTTAGGTAGTTTTGAGTCTAATTGGTTTACCCTCAAGAAAAATACATCTTCGAATTTCGAATTAAAGACCCTCATTTGTACAAATAATGATTTGAATATATCCTAGTTGTCCATTTGAATATCCAAGTACTTCAATAGAAGGAGACGTAAAAGCAGGAGACCTAGACCTGCTACAGAATAGAAGCCTCCTCTGGGGAAGTCCGGTCAGGTGAATGATGTTTTCTAATGGACGAAGAAGAAGGACCAGGATTACGTGTGCTAAGAAGATGCCCGGCGGACTGCGAACTAAATTCTAAAAGTCGAAATATAACATTTTTTCTGTCCTCTTATTTTTGTTTAACAACTTCGGCTGAATTCAATGTTTCTTTTCTAAAAACAGCTTTCTAATGATTCAGTCAACGTTAAGCAAAATTATTCTTAAATATAATTACAAATGTTTTTACCTAATTTTTACTGGTTAATGAGACTAACCAAATATACATTTCAAACATTCCAAATAAATAATTGAATTGAACTTATTTCAAAATTCTGTAATGAAGAGTGGAGCCTCGAAATTTTCCAAGAAAATATCATTAAGGCTCGCGGTGTTTAAATCGAACGTGATTAATTTTTTTACCTTAGGGCTTTATTTTGAATTTTTAAAAATTCACCTGAAATCGTAGTCAACTTTAACTTAAATCATCTGAATTTTTAAAAATTGTTTTAAGTTAAAAAGAATATTAGAAACATTATTAACACACTTATCATAAACTAATCTTGGTCGTGTTTTAGATGAAAATTTACTATGATCTCAATAAACTGTATTTAGAGCAAAATATCATTTGCAAATAATGTTTAAACCCGATTTCAGTTTTGTCTCTATGTTGATTTATATACATTAACAACATTGTAAATAATTTTGTTTCAATTTTGAAATGCATTTTTATGGAATTTAATTTCTTTAATTTCTACTGTAAGGAACTTCTATAAATTTACTTCGAAAGTCTCTTTGTGGGTTAAAAATTTAAATATTTAAAAACAAATTCTGGAATTTGTGTTGAAAATAATTTATTTAGTTGAAAACTTTAATTTTTTCCTACAGCTTCATCTTCTTTGCTTGAGAATTAGCTTACTTCGTTAAAAATAATATTGTCGTTTAAAAGATACCTTTTTACATTCTTAAATTAAGTTGTCTCCCAACAAATTCGTTTTTCTGTATTTAAATAAAGCCATTTGATGGTGAATTATATTCTCTATTATTAATGAGTGTATTTGTTCTATTTAAATTCGTAGTTAGTACAGAACCTGTAAGTGTGAATGAAATCGGTCTGAAAATCAGGGCACTGGCTTTTTAAAAACATTGCACTTTCTTGAGTTTGAAACCAGGAGGCAAGTCACCGCATTCAATTTGACCTAAGCCATAGTTCGCGGTATGTGATTTAGTCATTCTCGTCCTGAAATTTCGTTAATTATTTGTTTTTGTATGTGTATTACCCAAATAAAATTTTGATTTCGATAAAAATTTAAAAAGTTATATAGTTTCAAAAATTATGAAAATATTTTGTAAAAATGCAATTAAATTTTTTTTAATACATTAAGGTATTATACGAATGAATTCAGAAAAAGAGCTATTAATGCGAAGAGCAATTGAAGACGCTCCAACTTCATGTCGATCAACTGAATGCGTGTGAGAGTGTCTAGCCTATCGAGCCTCTCTGGTCTCTCATACTTTCAGGGCTCTAATTCATACACGAGATAGATAAAAATTCTGAACTTGTCACAGAATCTCTGTATTGCGTCCTTCTACCGTGTCTCAGTTTTTGAAAAAAATGGTCAAAACCGTGTAGGCGTTATGCTAAAATTTGTTTCATTTTCCATACCTTGGGATAGGCCTCACATGCGTAAGATGCGATTTTTGAATTTTACTTATCTCCTCTTTCAAATATCTTTTCATGAATTTTCCTCATTAGAAAAATGTTTAAAAAGTGATTTTTTTTAAAACTTCAACCACAAAAAGTTATCTTGATGAAATTTTGTAATTGGACAGAAATTGGACGTGAATTTTCTGTAAGGGCTATCAGGGAAACTTCAATAATTGCATTATGACATTTGTTAATCAGAGTAAAAAAAATAGTTTTTAAAATCTCCGCTGGATTTGAAAAAGCATGATGGATATTTGCAGAATTTTTATCCTCGCGCTGGGCGCGTACGTAGTAAATAACGAAAGAAATAATCTTCTAAAATACACTAGCATATTTCTGGTAATTTTCCACCCAATACTGGTGAAATAATTGAAAGTTTGCCAAAATTCCTAACTCGTTATGGGGTTTTATTGTTCTTCTAAGTAATTCAGGAAATCACCATAAATAATGTTGATATTACCGTTAAGAATACGACTTTTCAGAAAAATATTGGAAAAGGATTTTTCGAATTTTAAGATGAAAATTAAGAATTTTCGATGAAACATTGTCTGTTATATTTCGGGTAATTTTCCACTTATTACTAGTAAAATCACTTAAAAAGTGGGGGATTTTTCAAAACGTCAGGGGGTTTCTTTATTCCTTAAATCATTTTTTAAGTTACAACAAATGATGGTAATACTATCTTTGATAACGGCAATTTCCCGAAAATATTTGAAAAATTCCAAATTTTATGGGAAAAGAAAACCTCTCTTTGCAAAATAGGGAATTTTAACCACAAAATAGATGAAAAAATTTGAGAAATTTTTTACAGTAAATGATTGTGCTTTTTATTAAGATAATATTTGAAAACAAACCTATTTCTATTATGCTGTTTAAAATTAAAATTAATTTAATTAAAATTTTTCTGTATTCAAACCTAATTTAATTCTGAAATAAATAAAAGGTGCAACTTAGTTATCAAATTCGAAATCTCGTTAATGCTTCAAACTTAAAATTAATTTTTTCCTATATTGCTTCTCGTTCAAATAATATGTAAATATGCAAATGGCTTTTGAATTACTATATGTATATTATATTATCATATTCACGAATGGAATTTAGGATGGCCACCGTAATGAAAACGAAAGTATAAACCACCTTCATTTCTGTAAAGTAATCTCACATGTATGTGGAGTAATGACTTTTTTCATGCCAAGATTGCCCTTCGCAGATAAGAACATCAATCTACATATTTTTTGAATGATTAACATAATTATGAAATTGTTATTTCAAATAGAAGGTTTTGGTTTAATGTGCAAAAGGGAAGATGATTTAGCTGGCCATCCCTTTTAATGACTAAGTCCTAGTTTATCCATAGAAATGCTTTTAAAAAAAATAAAAAATTGAATTTCCGGACTAAACTGTCTATTTGAAGATAAAATATAACTCATATAATGTTTCACGTTGCAAAGATCTGGAATTTTATAGGTTATTAGGACATTTAAAATTATTTTTGAAGATTTGAAATATTTTGGATGATTTCACTGATTTTGAAGGATTTTGATCTCTTAAGATACTGTTAGAAGTTTTTCTATTAATTGGTTTAATTGTGTCACGATGATTTATTTTGAATGAAAGAGATATTTCGGGTTCCAATCGTGTAAAAAACTACGAATTTTGTCGACTTTCCTTAAAAATTGCAATTCACTTCTTTAGGGTTGATATAAAACTGATGCATCAGTTTATGGTGTTCTCACGTATACTCTCTACGATGCCTGTGATTTATAAGAACGTCGCACAGTGGGCAGCGGTCGAACCTGATTAGGGAGTTTTAAGATTTCGAATGCTTCTCTATGTTTTCTTGGAGATATTTTGTGAGTTTTTGCAATTACTGCTGTTTTGTCAAGTAAAATGTTATGTCTTGTTTCGATATGATGTTAAACTAGTGCTAATTACGTGAAATGTTTTAGCCCGACTTTATTTTATGTTAATTTATACATTGGCTCCCTGCTCTCCCGGTTTTTCAAATATAGGCACTGTCACAAGAACAAGTGATTTTATATACTCCTGGATCGATGAGGGGTGCCTTTTTGTTTTTAGCGTTATTTAGTAGTTG
>NC_046658.1:155466799-155479795 GCF_010883055.1 Belonocnema kinseyi
AGAATTCTTCCTATTTATTCTGTGACACCTCGGATGTAGGGTAGGATGGTGGTCGTTTTTCTCTCTTTTCCTTTTGTAGGTTGTGCTGAATTGTTTTTGAGTGTATTTTCTTATTGCTTTATCGATTAGTTTGTCTGTGTAATAATTCTGTATTAGGATTTGTTTGAAGTTTTGTAATTCCTTTAGTTAGTTATTTTTAACAGCCATGGAGACAGCTCTGTATACAAGGGAGTTGATGACTGACTGCTTCCTAGATGTTTGATTTTTTTACGAGGGCTAGTGAAAAATGTTCAAAAACACACCGAGAGGGGTCCGCACTTCTTTGCAGTGTAAGTGTATTGATGGCGTCACTACAGCGATCTTAGTATATATAAATATAAACATAGATCTTAATTTGATCACCATAGTGACGCTATCAACGACTTACTAAAAAACAGCATCCTTTCGCATGGGCATGATTCCAGCCGGAACTGCTTTCGCATTACTTGAGGTAGTACCGTTTTCTTACCTATTAAGACTTCTTTCTGGTCTTCCTCTTTATTATCTACGTGTTCCAATCCAGATTTACGCATCGTCCTCATTGGTGTTGATGTTCTGCACATCGGGCTCGTCGACTTTCGACATCTTGATTGGTTGTGGCTGTTTGGGCTGTATCTCTACTCGCCTTACCTTTCTTGCTGGATCTCTTGTTAGTTCTCTTCTTCCGCAATCAATAAAATTCATGCTCGAACCAAGATGCACGCGTCCTCCTAAACAGCACAACAGTGTCGCGCAACGGGCTCCTCGGGCTTCGACATCTTGATTAGGCATGACTAACCCTGACGATTAAATACAGGAACTCATGGTGCATTGAGGCTCTGTTATTGTTTCTTCTACCGTAGCACAGTCTCAATATATCCAGCTACATTGTTCCAGTTTTCAGTACTAGTGAGAATTCTTCCAACTATGTTTTCTGGCGTAATTTGGCCGGTCTGTTGCTCAAGAATTTGTCTTTCTGCTGCCTATACCTTGCATTCGGCGAGCGTATTATGAGCATCTTCTTCTTCCGCATCTCCATAGTCACACTCTGCGCTATTTTTTTACCCTCTTTTGTGAAGGTATGCTTGGAATAACCCATGCCCCGTGAGAAACTGCACAATGAAATAAATGGTTTCGCCATGCTCCCTCTCCACCCACGTGTTTAGTCGGCTTATGAGTTTGGCTGTCCATCTTGGTTTTGGACCTCCAATTTTGGCAATGAGTCTGCTTAGGGCTGTGGTTACGTTGTCAGCCTCTTCGGACGCTTTCTAATCTGCTCCCAGAACTTCAGCTCTGTGTCAATCAGTGAGCCAAGATGCTTTACAGTTTTCTTGTCACGATCTCCTGATTTCTCACCTGCATGGGGGATTCTTTCGGTCGTCAGTACGACGCAATCATAGCAGCAATGTCGTCTGCGTATCCCATCAGGCGTCCTCAGGGACCCTCAGGCATCCTCATACGAAGGATGCCATCGTATGAGATGTTCCACAAATCTGGCGCTAATATAAGCCCCTGTGCTGCCCCTGCAGTTATCTCTTTTTTGTGAGTCCCCACCTTTGTGTCGAACAGCAAAACTTTATCTTTCAGATACCTCTTCACTATAAGCGAGAGGTACGGCGGTATTCAAAATTTCTTGACAAGTCTTGAACATATTCAAGAGCAGCCGTGGATTGCTTCGCGCAATTGCCTTTAATACTTCCAATGTTCACTTCTTTGCCAAAGGTGGTTCATCCAGATCTTTTGCTTTGTTTAATAGCAGTTTGAAGTTACTACTTCGCTACTTTGAACTCTGGCCCCCTCCCCCGATGGTCGCTTCTGCTGGGCACTTTTTCCGCGCTCGCTGGGATTTGCGCCGTGAGCTGAGGCAGTTCCTTTTTCGCTGACAAATCAGGCCGTTCTACCAGTATCCTGGACCTTAATTGTTCCGTGGTCATTTTCAGGACGTAACCGTTTCACACTCTCGGTAAATGAGGCTCATCGTCCCCTTTACCAGGGACCCAGCGTTTCCTGCCATCTCAGTGTGTCGAAATAGTATCCTGCATGTTTAATGTTCATTATCTATCACATCTGATAGTTTTTGGACATCCATTTTTGAAACATTCCATTTCCGCACTCTGTGTACCGTTTTATGTTGGGTACGGTTTTCAGAACCTATCTGGAAAGTGATATATTAATGATCGCTTCCTGTTTAAGCTTCGATTACCATCCAGGCATCTATCAATGTCACCAATCCCGTTGTTGCGAAGGGGATGTCGGGCATAGTTCTTCTGCAGCGCAGTCGCCTTAGTGTTGGCGTCCTTCCAATGTTCCGAACTATTAATCCTCTCCTGGCCGCCATTTGCATAATTCGCTTTCCTCGCGACTCTACTTTTGACATAGCCCATTCTAGAGCACTGGCATTAAAGTCACCAGCAACCTCCACTTCTCATTCCGCATTTTGGAAAAATTCTTCCATGTCATCCAGTTTATCCCAGAAGTCCTATATTAGTTAATTTGGGATAAGACAGCAGCTCACGTACGTGATGCTGCTGCACTTAACCTACACGTATCCACATCCAGAGCCGTGATTGTTGCCTGGTGTCTTCACCAAATCTAAAATCGAGATAGCAGCAGTACCCAATTCGTCCGTGAATTATTAAGGGTCACTTCTGTCTTGGTACTGCTCACTGGTTATCAGTATGTTCGCATTCTTCTCATGCCTAAAATGTATGATGAGGTCTTGGGCCGTGTTGCTCCTGTTTAAGTTACCCTGAAGTATCTTTATCATTATGCCCTAACTTTTCCTTTAGCCAGGACCAGTGCCTGTCTGACTGCTGCACAGCTGCCTGGTCCAGAAATATGTTTCTGCTGGTCCGGCGTTTTCTCCATCTCCGCTCATAAAAGACACTTGGGTACCGCGGTACACGCAACGCCTATGCGTCCTGTTGTCCGCATTTGAGACATATGTCCTTTATATCGATTCCTTTGCAGCTACTTATATATATTATATATAGTTTCTAGAAGTTTCATAAAGATATTGTCTATTACCGGTGAGATTGGGGATCCCATTGCTGCCCCTAAGGTTTTGTTTATAGAATTTTTTTATTGAAAGAGAAGTAAGTATAATTGTGAACGTATTATAATAAAGGTAGGTATTTGAATGGGATTTTTGTAGAAGATTTAATAATATCAATTGTATCAGAAATCGGTAGTTTCGTAAAGAGAGAAACTATGTCGAATATATCCAGTCTTCGTACAAAGAGCATATACAGGTGCAAGAGTAGTTTTCATTTGGAAAGCAAACAAGATCGGGTTCATATCACTCAAGGATATTTGTCCTATTAGTCTCATATCTTTCCTACTAAAACAAGTGGCTAGTTACCTGACTGAGACGGTCCTAAGCAAAACAGTTGACCTAATCGAAGGAACCGTTGACCCGAGGTGTCCACAGGGAGGTGTTTTATCACCTCTCCTGTGGTGCATAGTAGTAGATGAATTGCTTTATCTACTCACGAGTTAGGGCTACCATATTGTAGACTATGTGGACGATATACTGGTTATTATGTGCGGCCAGCAACTGCATGCGCTCTTCGGAGTATGAAGAAATCACTAACAATAGTAGATTTTTGGTGCAAGAAGAAAGGCCTATCAGCCAATTCGAGTAAGACGAATGCAGTTTTATTCACTAGAAGGTTTAAGTGGGTAACCACGATAACATTGAAACTGGCTGCACAAAACCCGGAAATCAAAGGACGAGCCAAATATCTGGGAGTTATTCTAGATAAGAAGCTGATATGGAACGAGCACCTGTAACAAGTGCAAGAAGCTAATAGCCACTCTCTGGCTCTGTAGGAGCGCCATCGGAAAAAACTGGGGCTTGAAAACGGAGAAACTTATGTGGATCTACACAGCGATCATGCAACCCAGACTAACCTATGCGGTGATGGTCTGGTGAAGCAGGATCCAAGGCAACACCCACGATGGCTTTGGGAGCACTAATAGGTTTGGAGCCCCTCCATCTTATTATAAAGGCCGTGTCTGAGAAGGCAGCTTGAAGATTAAAAATGGTAAACGATAGCAGTATCTCGATAGTATTGCGAATACCAATCGACATTGCGAGGAGGCAGACAATGAGCATGCTCAGGAACAAAATGTCCACTCGTTGCTACCTCTTCGGCCAGAAGTACCGAATCAGCGGTGCACCTGCCCAGTGATAAAGAAAACTGGTTTACAGATCCTTGGACAAAGTGGAATCAGGATCAATGAG
Organism: Belonocnema kinseyi; assembly: GCF_010883055.1. NCBI lineage: Eukaryota > Metazoa > Arthropoda > Insecta > Hymenoptera > Cynipidae > Belonocnema > Belonocnema kinseyi. Next base: position 155,471,064 of record NC_046658.1, read on the forward strand.
ATATCACATAAATTAGAAAAGCTAGTAGCAAAGGAAAATTTTACTGGACCTGAACCATTCGCAGGCATTTTCAGTAGGTTAATCACTGAAGATATTAACAGTCGGCTGACCGAGGAACATCAGAAGGTGTATGGTTTGTCCTCTGGCTGCAGACATGCTAAAAAACTTTTGGGCTTAACGCTAAACTCTTACCGAGAGAAGGAATTATTCAAGCTCGAGAGGAACGAAATCAAAAACCTAACAGATATGTTTATAGGACACGGAAACCTACGATACTACACACCTAAGATAGGGTTTAAAGAAAGTCCCCTCTGTCGTCTGTGCGGAAAGGATAATGAGACTTCTACTCACATCCGCTATACTGCCCTACGATTGCGGGGCAACGTGTAATACTCAAGCATCAAGGGCTATGTAAGTAATTTGTTTAAACTTTATTTGTTGTTTTTGAGTGGATAACTCTTTGATCCGTTGGGATCGTTCAAAAGATATGAGGTCCAATGTAGACTCGATGTCAAATTTGAGTGTATTTGACAGAAAAAGGTGAAGTTTTAATAGTTTTTTTGGAGGCAATGGGCAAAAAAATGTTGTATGCTTTATTCTTTCTTTCAAGAATAGCAAAATTGTATTATGGAATCAGGTTCGACCAGTTCTCACTGTGGGGCGCTCTGGCCAATCACAGGCATCGTAAAGAGTATACATAAGGAAATTATAACTTGATACCTTAGTTTCAGGTCAGCCCCGAAGATGTGAACTGCAATGCTCACGAAACTTCGGCAAAATTCGTAGTCTTTTACACGATTGGAACCCGGATTATCTCTTTTTATCAATAAGTGTTGCCATTATCTTAGGAAATATCAGATTTCGAGTAGCTTAACTTAAATTTGTAAACTCTGAATGGATTGACAGAAATGTATTTACAAGAATTAAGGGATTTCGTAGCATGTACAATATTATGAAGTATGTAACGGATTTTTTGACAAATGCGAATGAGGCGTCATTTCTCAAGTGTACCCACTCAAAAACGCAAAGGTTTCCCATCTAAGTTAAACTTTGGTAAGTATTGTGCTATTGGATTTTTTATTTAAATTTCAAATTTATAAGATAAGAGTAGATTATTCCTTTGCCCATTGAAATAGGGATGTAGCAATTAGGATGCGTATAACAGCGAAACATTTTAGGCTAGACCTTGCTGTATTTCATTTAACATTCGCATCTATGCCATCACATGAATCATTATGCATCTTAGTTCTACTCGTTGATGACTTAAACTTCTCTTTGGTTTGATGATCCACTTTTAATTGCGCAAGAACTTCATTACAGAGCTAATCGGCGACATTTAAGCATATACTATTATTACTTTTTGTAAAAGCAATACAATGAAGGTGTTCCAGTTTGTGCTGCGAGTCCGGCTTGACAGCCAGCGTAATGAGCACAACGGAGTATTCAACCCTTATTTTCATAAGTTAAAAGTTTGAATCCCACTGTCTAATTCAATTCTTTTTATGGAAAAACCCAAGGCATTCTTTGAAGACAAAAAAACCGGGCTTATTTTGAAAAAAAAAGACAAATTTATTTTTGACCTTCATTTTTGAAGTACAAATATTAATTTTAAAAAAATGCGTCTCACCGATCAAAAGGACGTTAACACCCCTATCAAAACTTTACTCGACACAATTTTTGTCATCAATATTTGAAGAGTTAATTATCGGCGAAATATATGTTACCCACGCAAATTTCAAAACTTTCACCACCTCACCCTTAGGAAATACATATCTGAATGAAAAAAAAATTTTCCTTAAACTACTATCTAATAGCACAATACTTTTCTTAAGTTGAACTTCGATCGGGCTACTTTGACTTTTTAAGTGGGTAAACTTTAGAACTAATGCTCCAAATAAAGCTTAAATAACATGTAGAATTGAAATAGAAGATCGATGACATAAATCAATTTTTATCTGTGGTAAGCTCAAAAGAGATTAAAAATCACACACACACACACATGTATATATATATATAAATGCTTTAATTAATCATTTGGTTAACAGTATAACTAACTCTTTAGGTGATACATTTAGGAGGTAATCCTTATATCAAAAATATAACTCTCATAATTCTCACTGTTATAATTTGTATTATTATTCGTATATGCCCGCGCAGGAAGCCTATTTTTTATTAAAATATTTAATTAATGATACACATGCTGTAGAGAATCTTCATTTGAAACATCTTTAGTGAACCAACGTGGAAAGATGGGGAATTTATCACCTACATGACATTCCTTCAGCTCAGCTGCGGTCATTTTCTCAACTGCACCGCTCATCATATTTATTTTTATTCTCGGACGACCATTATTTGTCGCATATATTCCACGGAGAATCCCAGTATACTCTAGTATTGCAAAGACTTCACCATTAGATGTTGATAATACAATAGATTCACGACTAGGCACAGGCACATAGGTACGTCCTGTTAGCAATCGAATTGGTTTATTATCAGGAATAACGTATCTTCGAAATTCAAATCGCCGGTTTTCATTTGTCTGAGGGATAAGCCGGACATATCCAAGTTTGTCGAGTTTATATCCAAGTACCTTATGAGAAGGAGGCCTGCCCGGAGGAGAAATTGACCTGGCATCAAGAGAGAACTCCTGAGAATTTCGGTCAGGTGAATATTGTCTAACAGAAGATTCTCCAGGATCGCGGTCGCCACTGTGATTTCTTTCGGGATGCAGTGAATCGTAATTTGCGTAAGTAATTTGGAAACTGTTGGGAAAGATTGGTTGTCTCTTGCCTACTGGGCAATCCCTTATTTCATCTGGGGTCAAGTCATAAAATTTTCCGCTTCTCATATTTATTTTTATGCGCGAATAACCCCTATCAGTCCTATAAATTCCACGAAGAGTATCGCTAGAATGCATTATTGCAAAGACGTCACCATTGGATGTTGATAAAACTAAATATTCTTGATTTTTGCCAACCAAATAGATCATCTTATCTATTTTCATTCGAAACTCTTGATTGGTAGGAAAAACGTATTTTCGAAATTCAAATTGCTGTTTTTTATTTGTGCGAGGAATTAACCGGACATATCCAAGTTCTTCTACTGTCCATCCAAGTACCCCATCAGAAGGAGGCCCGGCCAAAAGAGACCTGGACCTGGCATGGAGAGGAGACTCCTCAGGTTCGCTATGGCAATTCCATATGGACTTTAGGGAGTCGTCATTTGCAAAAGCTTTAATAAAACTGTTTGGGAATATTGGAAATTGTTCGCCTAATGGACAAAGCTTGATTTCGTCTGAGGTCATTTTGCCAATTGTGCCGGTTATAATATTTATTTTTATTCTTGAATGTTCCCTATTCGTCGTATATATTCTACGAAGAAACCCAGTATCCTCGAGTATTGCAAAAACTTCACCATTGGATGTTGATAATCCAATATGCTCTCGGTTTGGCACGGGAAAGTATGTATTGTCTATTCTTCGAAGTCTAATTGGTTTACCGACAGGAAAAATACACCTTCGAAATTCGAACTGAAGGCCCTTGCTTTTACGGGGAATGAGCCGAATATATCCAAGTTGTTTAAGCGAATAACCAAGTACTCGAGTAGAAGGAGGCGTATAAGCAGGAGACCTGGACCTTGCACGAACATGAGCGACGTCTGGAGAAAGCCGGTCAGGCGAATATGTTTTACCAGCAGCAGAAGACGAAGGACCGGTATTACGTTTGCTATGAGGATTTCCGGCGGACTGTGAACTACATTCTGAAAAAAGAAATATACAATTCTTACTGTCTGCTCATTTTTGTTTAATATCTTTGGCTGAATTCAATGTTTCTTTGCTGGAAACAGCTTTCCATTGATTTAATTAGAGTTACGAGTAATTATTCCTAAATATAATAACTCATATGTTTTTGCTTAGGTTTTACTGGCTAATAATACTGCCGTTTCAAACCAATTTGAGTTTTATCTCTTTATTGATTTTTAATTTCTAAATGTATGAAAGATTCATTTATTTATTCTATATACATATACAAATACCCTTCTACATTAACATCATTGTAAATAATTTTGTTTCAGTTTGTGAATCAATTTTCATGGAAGTTACAATTTTTGTTTTGTTTTACATTTTTCCGCTGTGAGAAGCGTTTTTAAATTTACTTAAAAAGGGATTGGAAATGTATCTTTGCTGCTTAGAAATGATATTTTTGTTTTGAATTTAGCTATTTACATTTAAAATTAAGCTGTCTCCTAACAAAATCGTATTTCCCGGTTGAAAATACAGCCATTTCGCTAAGAATTCTATGATTTTTTGAACTTTTTCTAGTTTCGTTATAAAAGTACTCTTACTTTTCACGGACGACTGAAAATATGTTTTCCGTGACAGAGAACAAAGCACTTGACACCAGTCAATTAGTCGCCCTTTTCAATATGATCTGAACCATATTGCACAAGTTATGATTTAGAAACTTCCATTCTGACATTTCATTTATGATCTTTTTGGTATCTGTGTGATGTGTAATGTAACGTCTAGTTTTTTTTAAAACATATTTCCAAAGGAAATACAAAATTTAGAGTATCTTCAAAATTTAAAATTTCTTTTGTTTGCAAGGTTCAGAAATTTTTGCAAAAGTTCCGTACAGATAGGACAAAGAGTTTGAAATTGTCGTTGTTAAATTTCCTGGTTTACAAAAAAAGATGCAAACTAATTTAATTACATTTTTCATTTCGATAAAAATTAAAAAAGTATTTCGAAACTATTTTCCTGAAATTTCCTAATTAGAACAACATTCAAAAATTGCAATTTTTAAAGATTTTGACCAGGTTTACAAATTACCCGGGAAAATTACCTGAAATTTTCGAGACGTAATAAACCCGATATTTCGGTAATTTTCCCAGAAATAATTTTGGCAATAGTCCTCAACAATATCGGTTATTTTTCTCAAAGTTTAGGAAATTTTACCTCGAAAGTTTTTGGTCAAATTTCCTAATTATTGCGAAAAACTTTTTGTACTATATTCTGTAAATTTTCCTCACAATGAATTTGGAAAAATTTCATGGTTTCGGTCAGATTTTTCGAATTGTTAGGGGAAAGTTACCAGTATTTGAGAAAAAATTCCCTGTTATATTTCAGGTAATTTTCTACTTAAAACTGGTAAAATTATTTGAAAAGTAGAAGATTTCGAAAACATTAGGGGGCTTCCTTATTCGTTAATTCATTTGTAAATTACTATAAATTATGATAATATTATCTTTGAAAACGGTAATTTCTTACAGATATTAAAAAAATCCCCTGTTTTATAGGAAAATAAATTTCCCTAGCTATATTTGTCACAATGTAAATATACAAACGGTATTTAAATTACTATATGTATATTGTATTATTGTATTTACCAATAGAAATTAGAATGACCGCCAGAACAAAAAGGAAAGTATAAACCATCCTCATTTTCGCAAAGATTAGAAAAAACTGGTTAGTGCTTCAGCGAATAACTTGGTTGAAAACTGTATCTGAGGAACATTCTATTGGCACATCCGAGTACAAATATATACACAAGTAGTGGTTATCTTAAATATATGTGAAATAACAACTTTGTTCGTATCAAGATCGTCCTTCGCAGAAAACGACATCATTCTACGTTTTTGTATTGCGATTATTAAAATTATGACAATCTCATCTCAAATGGAAGTTACTGGTTTTATGTGAAAACTGATTGTTGCCTATTTCATTAAAACTTGACATTTGGGATATATTGATTCAGAAGTAATTGTTTTTGTATCGAATTTTCTCTTTTGTCGTTGTCTGTCGACACGACAGCTATCGAGGAAATTAGTAGATTGGATTTTTCTTTGATAAACTTTTTAATGTCCAAAGAAGGAAAATAATTTAGCTGGTCATCCATTTTTTAGACGGGTTCTAGTTTATCTATCGAAATGCTTATGATAAAATAAAAAATTTAATATTCCTGCTCAAGAATGCATTAAAGGATAAAATAGAATGCATACAATTTTTTATCATTAAATGATCTAGATATGTTATAAGGTTTAAGTAGATTTAAAAAGATTCCAAGAGTTTTCAAAGATTTCGGATGATTTGAACAATTTTTAAGGATTTTAATCTCTCAAGATATTCCAATAAGTTTTTCTAGCATTTTAGGAAATATCAGATTTAAAGTAGCTTAACTTTAATATATAACCTGTGTATGGATTTCAAAAAATTTATTCACAAGAATTAAGGGATTTCGTGGCAGTTACAAAATTTTCAAGTATGTCGCTTCACAAAGCGGGGATGCAGGGCTCGTTCATTGCAACACGGCGGTCCGTATGCATGGCGCCTGACTAGTGCTACGAGTACCTCTCGTAGCTGCGCGGATCTCTGCGCTGTGTTGGCCGTGACCGACCCTTCTCCCTAGGGTGGCTGAAGAACGGCCGAGTGACGGTGACATTTGATCATTATTTACCACCGGTTGTACAAGCCCCTGCGTATTGAATTGAAAATATAATGTGAGTAGAAACTTTTGTGCCAAATGATAGATAACAAGGGAACGAATAAAATTTGTTCATTATTTGCATTGTCTTTAAAGTTTTAACAATAAGAATCCACCTTTTTTAAAGCATAGTTATCTTCTTGAACAAATACTATTAATTTTCCTTATGGGTATTTGTTTTCTTTTGACCAATTCCGTTGAAACATAAAAAATACTGAATAATAATTAAACTCTTAAAAATAGCTTATTTCATTTTCTACTTTTCATTTTTTAACATTTTTTAAATTTCAAATTAGAGCAATCAAATTTAATCCCAGGAGGTGAATGATTTTTTGGAAATTTATCGTTTTCATTGGTTATAGAAAAGAGAATTTTGTTGAGCATTCGTTCTTTTGTCATGAACTTTAATTTTCAGGAGTTGGAAATTAAACCATACAATTTTTTATTGCAAACTCATAGTTCTTGAGGTTGAAAATTCTGGCTGTTTTAAATTAAACTATTGCATTTTCAATTAAAAATTCGGTGTGTACATTTAGTGAACAAATTATAGAAATAATTACGTAGGCGTGATCAATTTTTTACTTGACGTCTTGAATATACGGAGAGACTTTTGATATTAATATTTCTTTTATCGCAAATCCATAATTCAAATAAAGTGTGCGAATTTAGGGATAATCGAGATTCGGTTAGAAAAAGTCAAATAGTGACTATGAAAATGCAGACCAATATCTCTGATTGGAATGAATCGTACGAATTTTAGATTCTTGCATAAAAAATTACAGTATTTCTAGGTCGTTCTATTAAATTTTGTAATGGATTCGAATAACGAAAATTAGTATAGTGCTTTGATAAAATTGAAACAGAATGATGTACATTTCGTAACGAACGCCTCACAAACTTTCTATACCACTATACGAAAAATGGAGGTCACGTGATGTTGTTTATCACGCTGGCGCATGGCAAAGGGACGGGCGGAGAAAAGGGTATAAACGCACACTATTACATGGACTTCATATGCTTCTTAAAACATTCATGTGTGTGTGTGTGTGTGTGTACGCTCGGATGGTCGCTCACTGGCTACAATGAGTTTGTTTACGAAGATTAAACTAATGTCTATACGCATATATGAACCTATCTTATGTGGGATACTGGGCGACCTCTCAGAGTACGCAGACCCTTTCCCTAGCTTTTCGTGGGAACAACAATTTGAAATGCAAAACGCTGCCTCAAAACATCCCCAATTTTCCTAGGAACTTGAACAACATTTATTTCTATACTTGAGACCTTTCAAAGGTATTTTAATTAAGGGCATGTGATATTTTACCATATAGATTTTCAGTTTTCTATACATTTTGTTCACCATTTTTAATTTGGAAAAAGAACATTAGTGTCCAGACGTTTGCGTTTTTAACGTCTGGCTTTCTTTTTTTTTTGAAACTTTCACATTAATCGGAATTTTTAAAAATCTTCTGCAGTTTGAAAATCTTCTTTATTCATCTTTAATCTTCTCTATATTTATAGAATATTATGGCTTATTTAATTTTTTATTTTTTAATGTTACCAAATTGAAAATTTTTACTTTAAATTCTTCTACTCTCTTTCGAAATTTCAGGAAATATTTTATGTTTCAAAATCTTTTTGAACTTTCTCCTCAAGCAAATTTTTCAAATTAAAAAATCGAAATAAATTGTTTTAGGAACCAAAAGAATGTCTGTCATTATGCTGAATTTTTAAAAATGTCCCTAAATATCTTATAAATTTTCATTTTTTTAATCGTTTTAAAACTTCTACATATCTCTTAAATTTACTAAAATTTGTTCTAAAATTATATATTATGGCATAATGTTGCTTTAAAAACTTTTATATCCTTTTTTTTAATTTTATGAAATAATTTGAAACGTTTTGTAATGTTTTGTTATAATCTCTTAGAACTCATTAGTAAAAAATTGTTTGATATTCTTCCAGGAATCTAAACTATATGTTTTTCCTTCTCTTGACGCCCTGAAAAATTATAACCCTGTATAACATAATATTATTAAGCTTTATAATCTTCAAATATGTAAATCATGAAAATATTATTATTATAACTAACAAGTGAAAAAAACATATTTTGTTAATGACTCCATTATGTAAAATTTAGAATTAATATAACTTATCAAGAAAAAGATAAGAGTAAAATTAACGCAATTGACATGAGATTCATGCGCATAATAAGCGGGAAATCCCTAATGGACAAAGTAAGTAACGAGA
>NC_046658.1:155479895-155494649 GCF_010883055.1 Belonocnema kinseyi
AAAAATCTCTATCCCATCCACACACTACTCCTTTCCCCTGCCGAGTGAGTCACGCCTACCCCGAAAGGGAAATGGCTTAATGGTGTAATAATAATAATGAAAATATTATTATTATAACTAACAAGTGAAAAAAACATATTTTGTTAATGACTCCATTATGTAAAATTTAGAATTAATATAGCTCCAATATTAAATAGTTAATAAATTTTTATTAGATAACGTTAAAATGAAAATATGGTGTTATTTAATTTTAATCTACAAATAACAAGAGTTTTAACATTAAATAATAAACATAATTAACACAATAATATAATACTCGTTTATTTTATTTCAAACATTACAATTTGTATATAAACTTTAAATAATTATTCCTGCAACATTAAATAAACCAATTAAAAATTTACTAAAATTATATTCCACTTGTATATGTACTATCTCCAATTTAATGAAGTTAAGCGACGATAGATAGTGCTAGCGTCGCAATCTTCGATACATCTCGAATAAAAATGGAGCCATTATAAGGCGAAAGATTATCCAGGCAAGGTTAAAAATCGAAAATTATTTGTGATTCATGTAAATTTTATTCGGCAAGGTTAATTTTTGTTGGGCTGAATCTTTCACCTGGAATTGATGTAAACTTTACCTTTCGTTTTTCTGTGTAGTAATTATCGGAACATCGTCTATGCGCCCTCTATATCTTTGATTCTTAAAAGAGATTCCCAAGTTGCCTTATCTATAAATTTGCTTATCTTATTCTGAAAATATATTAACACTTCTGGTTTCTGTAAACCAGAAGTTTGAAATGTTCTACAGTCCCTATATTATCTTAAATTCAAGAGTAATTCGGGAGAAGAAATGAAGATACTCTCTAGTGTAAATTGGACACACAAAATATGGATTTATTTATCCAATAGTATCGTCTCGATACAATTCACAAATTCCAATATAGTTCCAACTCAGGGATAAAATATATATGTTATTTATTTAGACGCGTTGGTCTCATCAGATCTAAATGGTATAACCACCAGTCCACAGGAAAACGCTCATTTTCAGACTGAATTTTGGCTCATGTTTAGAGTTGTAAAGTGCTAAACCGCGCTGTCAGCCAGCTGAAAACCTGCCAAAGCAATTATTCGCTTTGCGATATCAGACTAAATACTTGTTAATAAGCAAACTAATTGGCATAATATTTACCTAATTTTCACCTTTCTTTCGCTTAACAGCAGTACTAGTCACTTATAATAAAATTATAACTTCTTAATGAAATTTACAAATCATAGGTTAGTCATGGATGTCGATTTTCAAACTAAAGCCGAAATGTATATAAAAAGTCAAGACCATTGATATATACAATTAGGTACTTTAACTTCAAACATTAGCTAAATTAACTTCGTTGAATGCAGAAAATCTAGAGGAAATCTTTTGAAACGCCCAGGCATCAATTTCGATTTAAACGGTCATGACTTAGTTTTTTCACCCCGGCTTTGATGGTTTCAATTTCATGTCGGTTTTGACTGACCTATGATGTGTAAATTATACTACGCCAATTACAATTTTTAAGAAGAAAAAACAGTCTCTGAATGATGAATTTTTCCCTAGATTCTCATAATGAATCTTTGTGGCTCAAATATCTTGCAACTAAATTAAACGTTGATTTTGGTGTACTTTGGAGAATTGGAAATTTTCTGTGTCCATGCGGCATGTACAGAATAACATTTTACTAAAACCGGAAGCAAAGAGTGAAACTCCTGGTCCTGCGCTCAGTCTAAACCTGGTACACACTCGCTTGCCAGCGAGCCCCTTAATGCCATTTCATACTCAACATCCCCTAAAAATATGAATTTTAAATAGAAAATTTAATAGTTAAATTCTTAACTGAGACGATAAGCTTACAAGAAAATCTTTAGACCCCCAGGCAGTGTGAAATAATTTTTAAACTCTTGGTAAGAAATGTTAACCTTCAAATATTCGTAGAAATAAAATTTAAATATTATAAAAGGGTTCCCAAAAGATAAAAGGAAGAAAGCCTTAAACAATCATAATACATTGGCATTTCCTCTTTAAATTTAATTGCAGTCGGACTACGGATAGAAAGGAATATTATAATTTAGTTTATCTTTTTTCTATTGAATTAATGATACATACAGCCTGTTCAACAAAAAAGAATCGCGATTATTCGTAAACCATTAAAGATATTTAATTTTTCTTTTTTTTTAAATTAAAGGTCACTTAAAGGGGTACGGCTAACTTACTTACTACGCCGTCCAATCTCCACCACTGTCCAAAATAGCTTGGAACCTCCTACGTATGCTTTCGACAAGGGATTCGGCGTGTTCAATAAGAAGTGACCTCCATATTTTTAGAATATGACGAGAGAGCTGTTTTGCTGTTTCGAAAACATTTTGGCTGTAAAGTCTAAATAATAAAAAAATATAATAATTTCATATTTTAATTATAGTCGAAATTTAAATCCCTAATTGTTAAGTAATTTCAAGTCACACATGTTTAAACGCAGCAGACATTTCGATTTACGTATGCTCTCTACGAAATTTTGAGCGATACTGAAACTAACGAATATTCTCGCCGTAGCCCTTTTATTGACCCTTAATTCAAAAAAAAAAAGAAAAAAGAAAATATCTTTTATGGTTTACGAATAATCGCGGTTTTTTTTGTTGAACAGACTGTATGCTGCATAGAATATTAATTTGAAACATATTGAATAAACCAATGTGGAAAGATAGGGAATTTATCACCTACATGACATTTTTTTAGTTCATTGGCGGTCATTTTCTCAACTGCACGGCTTATCATGTTTATTTTTATTCTCGGAATATCACTATTTGTAGCATATATTACAGGAAAAATCCCTGTACACTCCATTATTGCAAATACTTCACCCCTGAATGTTAATAATGCAATATATTCTAGAGTTGACACAGGCACATAAGTACGTTCTACTTGCATTCCAATTGGTTTATTATCAGGAATAACGTATTTTCGAAATTGAAATCCGTTGTTCCGATTTTCCTGAGGAATAAGCCAGACACATTCAAGTTTTTCAAGTGGACATATCCAAGTATTTGATCAGAAGAGGGCCTGGCCGGAAGAGACCTAGACCTGGCATGAAGAGAAGACTCCTAAGGTTCACTATGAAGAACCTACACGGAAAAACCTTTTGCTGCAATATTTGCTAAAAATCAGACTAGATTTTACTATTTTCAGTTTGCAATGCAGGGACGTAGCGGAACTTTTTTAATGTTTACTACTCCGAGTAGTAATTAGTGACTACATGCCGAATTACAAAATTCATTAGAAAAAAATTTTAAAATGTTACATTTATTTCAACAGAAGATTGCAATATTTGCAAAGGACTATAGTAACGTCGAGAGAGACCGGTGCACTGATTTAGTAAGCGACTTAGTAAAAATTGATGCAGTCAGATTAGCAGACTGGCACTATTATATTTCTTTAAATTGCAATTGTACAGTGCACACTATTATTATAGTTTATACATTATTATATACATTGTAATAAGGATTTTTGCATCAAACAAAATTAAGTGATGGATAAATTTAAGGAATTTCAGCAGCGCGTTGGTCGGCTGACATCGTTTACGCTCGGCCGCACTCGGTCCAACCTTTTTTTGTTGTGCTCGCACCCTAAAAGTTCCAAAAAGGACCCAAGGGGCTGCTCCGAAATATATGCAAAAGTCGAAACAGTTTGTGAGGAAGTGAAGTGGGCGAATCGTTTCAAAGAGGTGAAAAATGTCGATGACTTCCCAAATCCCAGTTCTGTCCAAAATATGCCTCGAAGATGCCAAGCCATTATTGACGCGGAAGGTGATTGGACGTGCTATTAATGTATTTGCATGAAATTTTTTAATCAAATAAAACAATATTTGAAAGAATTTTCGTATTAAGTCTTTTCATTTTCTCACAGCAGTGACCACGCTCTTATTTAACCGACTGAAGCATAGCTCACGATTATTGTATTAAAATATACGAATTATCGCCTTGGTCCCTCGATTTTAACCTAATTTAGTAATTTTTCCAGTACAGAGTTTCTGAATGTAAATTTAGGGAGTCTTCATTTGCAAAAATTTAATAAAACTGCTTGGAATTATAGATACTTTGTGTTGAGTCTAATTGGTTTGCCCTCTGGAAAAATACATCTTCGAATTTCGAATTGAAGAGCCTCATTTGTACGAATAAGGATATGAATATGTCCTAGTCGTCCGGTCAGGCGAATATTGTTTTCTAACGGTCGAAGAACAAGGACCAGGATTACATTTGCTAAGAGGATTCTCGGCGGACTGCGAGCTAAATAAATGTTTCCAAATAAATAATTGAATTGAACTTATTTCAAAATTCTGTAATGAAGTGTGGAGCCTCGAAATTTTCCGAGAAAAAATTATTAAGCCTCGCGGTGTTTAAATTTAACGTAATTCATTTTTGTACCTTAGGGATTTATTGTGAATTTGTAAAAATTCACATACAAACGTAGTAAAATGAAAATTAAATCATCTAAATTTTGAATTTTTTTAAATTCAAAAGAACATTAGAAACACTATTAACACACTTCTCATAAACTAATCTTCGTTGTGTTTTAGGTGGAAATTTACAATGATTTCAAGGAACTGTATTTAGAGCAAAATCTCATTTGCAGATAATGGTTAAACCCAATTTCAGTTTTGTCTCTATGTTGATTTATAAACATTAACATTGTTGAAATTTTCTCTTCTAATTGAAAATTGGACTTATTGTTCGTAAGTCCTGCGGTTTGGTGGAAAACTAAAAAAATCATTTTGTGAAGGTTCTACTATCTTGTTGAATATGCATCTTTTTTGGTTTAAAATGATATTGTTGTTTAAAAGATACCTTTTTACATTCTTAACTTAAATTGTCTCCCAACAAATTCGTCTTCCTGTGTTTAAATAAAACAATTTGATGGAGAATTATATTCTCTATTATTAATGAGTGTATGTGTTCTGTTTAAATTCGTAGGTAGTACAGAACCTGTAAGTGTGAATGAAATCGGTCTGAAAATTAGGGCACTGGATTTTTAAAAACATTGCACTTTCTTGAGTTTGAAACCAGGCGGCAAGTCACCACATTCAATTTGACCTCAGCCATAGTTCGCGGTATGTGATTTAGTCATTTTCGTCCTGAAATTTCATTAATTAATTTTTTTGTATGTGTATTATCTAAACATGGGAAGAACAGTTGAAGTGGCTCTAACTTCATGTCGACCAATTGAATACGTGTCAGAGTGTCTAACCTATCGTACCTTTCCGTTCTCTTATACTTTCAGGGCTCTAATTCATTCACGAAATAGATAAAAATTCGGAATTTTTCACCGAATCTCTGTGTTGCGTCCTTCTTCCGTGTCTCAGTTTTTGAAAAAAATTGTCGGAACTGTGTAGGCGTTATGCTAAAATATGTTTCATTTTCCATACATTGGGATAGGCCTCACATGGATAAGATGCGATTTTGGATTTTACTTATCTGAACTTCGAAAGGGTCAGCCCTTTTCTAACTAGACCAAACTTTAGATAACGCTCTAATAAATCTACTGTCCTAATTTAAATAAAATTCGCAGAAGACAATTTTATCCATGTATTAACTTAAGAAATATCAACCTAAACATACGCTAGGTATAAAATATATTTGGAATATATTTTCATGAATTTTCCTCATCAGAAAAATATTTAAAAAGTAACATTTCAAACAATTTTAACCTCAACAAGTTATCTTGATGAAATTTTGTAATTGGGCACAAATTAAAAAGGTTTTAAAATAAATAATCATATATTACGGTTGTCTTAGAATAAAAGTTTAAACGAAGAAGGTTGAATGTCTTTATTTAGTAAATTTAAAAAAAAACACTATACAACATTTTTTGCGAAAGTTTCCTGATCATTTTTGTGACGCAATAAAACGGCAATTTTTCCCAAAATGATTTAGAAAAAATTGCACAATGATTTCGGTCATTTTTCCAGTGTTTAGGGAAAATTCCCTAAACATTTTTCGGTGAAATTTGCTAACTGTTTCGGTCAATTTGTTCCGAATTTTGGGAATTTTCCCCAAAATAACTTTGGGAAAATTATATTACAATTGACGTCATTTTTACAGAGTAAAAAAAAATAGTTTTCAAAATCTTCGCTGGATTAGAAGAAGCATGATGGATATTTGCAGAATTTTTATCCCCGCACTGGGCGCGTACGTAGTAAATAACAAGAGAAACAATCTTCTAAAATACCCTATCACATTTCTGGTAATTTTTCACTCAATACTGGCGAAATAATTGAAAGTCTGCCAGAATTCCTAACCGTCATGGGATTTTTTCGTTCTTCTAAGTAGTTGAGGAAATCACCATAAATAATGGTGATTTTAACGTTAAGAATGCGACTTTTCCAGAAAAATATTGGAAAAGGATTTTTCGAATTTTAAGATGAAAATTAACAATGTTCGAGGAAACATTTCCTGTTATATTTCGGGAAAGTTTCCACTTATTACTCGTAAAATTACTTAAATAGTGGGACATTTTTCAAAACGTCAGGGGGTTTCTTCATTCCTTAAATCATTTTTTAAGTTACAACGTAAATTACAACAACGTAAAGATTAGAAAAACCTGTTTAATGCTTTAGTGTAAAACTTGGTTGAGAACTGTATCTGAGGAACACTACCCAGTAGGCACAAAGTTTGCCGACGTCTTTGCGACATCGTTACGACATATTTACGACAACTTTACGACATCCTAGTCAATATCGTTAAGGTGTCTTTACGATATCGCAAATAAGTCGTACGATCTGACGATGTCTACGATATCGCAAAGGCATTAAAAAGGCATGGACATAGGATGTCGTAAAGATGTCGTAAATACGTCGAAACGATGTCGTGAAAACGTCGCCAAATTTTATGCCCACTGGGTATATGGGCACATATGAGTACAAATATATACACAAATAGCAGTTATCTCACATGTATGTGGAGTAATGACTTTTTTCATGTCAAGATTGCCCTTCGCAGTTTATAGTGTTCTTACGTATACTCTCTACGATGCCTGTGATTTACCAGAGGGTCTCACAGTGGGCTGCGGTCGAACCTGATTAGGGAATTTTAAGATTTCGAATGCTTCTCTATGTTTTCTTGAAAATATGTTTATTTTATGTTGCTTTATCCATTGGCTCACTGTTCTCCCGGTTTTTTGAACATAGACACAAGTTCTGTGACAAGTTCTGTGACACCTTGCATGTAGGGTAGGATGGTGGTATTTTTTCTCTCTTTTCCTTTTGTAGATTGTGCTGAATTGTTTTTTGAGTATATATTATTATTGCTTTATCGATTATATCGTCTGTGTAGTCGTTCTGTTTTAGGATTTGTTTAAAGTTTTGTAATACCTTTAGTCAGTTATTTTTATCAGCCATAGAGAAAGCTCTGTATACAAGGAAGTTGATGACTGACTGCTTCTGAGATGTGTGATTTTTTACGAAGGCTAGTGAAAAATGTTCAAAAACACACCGAGAAGGGTCCGCACTTCTTTGTAGTATAAGGGTATTGATGGCGTCACTACAGCGATCTTAGTATACATAAATATAAACATAGATCTTAATTTGATCACTATAGTGACGCTACCAACGACTCACTAAAAAACACCATCCTTTCGCCTTGGCATGAATCCACCCAGAACTGCTTTCGCATTACTTCAGGTAGTGCAGTTTTCTTACCTATTAAGGCTTTCTTCTGGTCTTCTTCTTTTTTAGCTGCGTGTTCCAAACCAGATGTACGCATCGTCCTCATTGGTGGTGATGTTCTGCACATCGGGCTCGCCGGCTTTCGACATCTTGATTGGTTGTGGCTGTTTGGGCTGTATCTCTGTTCGCCTTACCTTTCTTGGTAGATCTCTTGTTAGTTCTCTTCTTCCGGAATTAATCGAATTCATGCTCTAACCAAGATGCACGCGTCCTCCTCAACAGCACAACAGTGTCGCGCAACGGGCTCCTCAGCCTTCGACATCTTGATTAGGCATGACTAATCCTGACGATTAAATACAGGAGCTCATGGTGGATTGAGGCTCTGTTATTGTTTCTTCTGACGTAGCACAGTCTCAATATATCCAGCTACATTGTTCCAATTTTCAGTACTAGTGAGCATTCTTCCAACTATGTTTCCTGGCGTAATGTGGCCAGTCTGTTCCTCAAAAATTTGTCTCTCTGCTGCCTAGACCTTGCATACGGCGAGCGTATGGTGAGAATTTTCTTCTTCCGCATCTGCGTAGTCACACTCTGCGCTATTTGTTTTTCCTCTTTTGTGAAGGTATGCTTGGAATAACCCATGCCCTGTGAGAAACGGCCAAATAAAATAATTGGTTTCGCCATGTTCCCTCTCCACCCACGTGTTTAGTCAGCTTATGAGTTTGGCTGGTCATCTTGGTTTTGGGCCTCCAATATTGGCTATGAGTCTGCTTAAGGCTGTGGTTACGTTGTTAGCCTTTTCGGACGCTCTCTGATCTGCTTCCAGGACTTCAGCTTAGTGTCAATCAGTGAGAAAAGTTGCTTTACAGTTTTCTTGTCACGATCTCTTGATTTCTCACCTGCAGGGGGGATTCTTTTGGTCGTCAGTACGAAGCAATCATCGCAGCAAAGTCGTCTGCGTATACCATTAGATGTCCTCAATGATCCCCAGGCATCTTCATACAAAGGATGCAGTCGTACGAGATGATCCATAAATCTGGCCTTAAAGCGATCGAACAGCTTCTTCAAGCTCCTTCTCATTGAAGATCAGAACTTCTGCGCCGTCGATTTCCACAGTATGACAGTATTCTGGCTTCCTATCTGGAAAGTGATATATTGATGATCGCTTCGTGTGTAAGCTTCGATTACCATCAAGGCATCTATCAATGTCACCAAACCCGTTGTTCCGAAGAAGATGTCGGGTATAGTTTCTTTGCAGCGCAGTCGCCTTAGTATTGTCGTCCTTCTGATGTTCAGAACTATCAATCCTCTCCTGGCCGCCATTTACATAATTCGCTTTCCTCACAACTCTGGTTTTGGCATATCCAATTCTAGAGCACTGGCATTAGAGTCGCCAGAAACCACCACTTCTCCTTCCATATTATGCATAAATTCTTCCAGGTCATCCAGTTTATCCTGGAAGTCCTTAAGTTTATTTGGGGTAAGACAGCAGCTCACGCACGTGATGCTGCTACACCTAACCCACACGTATCCATATCCAGAGCCGTGATTGTTGCCTGTTGTCTTCACCAAATCTGAAATCGAGAGAGCAGCAGTACCCGATTCGTCCGTGAATCATCAAGGGTCACTTCTGCCTTGGTACTGCTCACTGATTATCCATATATCCACATTCTTCTCGTGCCTAGGATTTATGATGAGGTCTTGGGCCGTGTTTCTCCTGTATAAGTTACCCTGAAGTGTCTTTATATTCTGCCCTAACTTTTCTTTAGCCCGGGCCAGCGCCTGTCTGAGCAGTGGACGGCTGCACGGTCCAGAAATGTGTTTCAGCTGTTCAGGCGTTTTCTCTATCTCCGCTCATAAAAGACACTTGGGTTCCGCGGTGCACGCAACGCCTATGTGTTCTGTTGCCCGCATTTGAGACATATGTCCTTTCTATAGGGTCCTTTGCAGCTACTGGCCTGGGACCCAATTCCTAGGCACCTGTAGCATCGAGGCATTAGTATTCTCTTCTTTACTCTGCAGTACACCCAGCCTATTTTTATGCGGGCTACCTCTCCTTTGATGAAGTAGCTACCCAACTCTCAGATCTCTAGTGTGTTTCTCGGTGTCCATCTTCTACTTTGCCTATGTATCCAAGTGCTTCGATCAACGCGCTCGAGAATTCACTGCTGTTCTTTGATACTTCATCTAGTTCCAACAGGACATACACGGACCTTGTTTGCCTCATGTTGTCATTTTTGAGCTAGATACTGCTGCGGGTTCGGATATTCTAATAGTAGATTTGATAGTTGCTGCCTTTTCTCCTGAGCTCGCGTCCTCGTTTGTTAAATCTACTTTTGCTGTGTTAGTGTACGCCATAAGTTATCGCTAGCGCATCGTGCGTGAAAGGGCGGGTCGAAATAGCTGGAAACGGGTATACCCTCAAACCCAAGTCATATCCTAGTTCCCTGGGGCCCAGCCTTCATTGGATCAGTCCCGGAAAAAACGGACGGACTGAAACTTACCCGGACAATGCAGATTTCGACCTCTGCAGCCACTATTCACTCCCTAATCAAAGCCCGAAGGAGCTAGCGTCTGATCCCATGCTGCGGCTGACACTTCGGCGGAGCAAGCACACATCAGTGCTTCGCCACGTAAGCGGGGTAGGCAGACGTGGTTCGGAGCACTTCCCGTAGGCCGCAACAAGGAACAATTGTGATTTTTTTGGGGTCTCCTTTACTTAGTCTGTTTGAACCGCGAGAGGTATTTTATTTCCGCCTTACCCTCTTTTTCCAGATTACACTTCATGTCCTTATATGTTATCAAATGATTTGTAAACTCATAGGTCTAAGGAAAGCAATTCTCCGTTTTGTTTAATTTCCATGGTGAACTGGATATTCGGATGTAATCAATTAATGAAATTAAACAACTTATTTAGTTTATCTCATCCATGGTGCCAGATGACAAAAGTGTCATCAACGTAATGAAACGAAAATTCCGGTTTAGGCTTGGCTTGGTTGGAGATTATAGTTTCTAGAAGTTTCATAAAGTTATTGTCTATTACCGGTGAGATTGGGGATCCCATTGCTGCCCCTAAGGTTTTGTTTGTAGAATTTTTTATTGAAAGAGAAGTGAGTATTATTGTGAACGTATTCTAATAAAGGTAGGCATTCAAATAAGAAGTTTTTAGAAGATTTAATAATATCAATTGTATCAGAGATCGGTAGTTTCGTAAGCAGAGATACTTTGTCGAATATATCCAGTCTTCGTGAAAACAATGGTGAGATCATCATTGGGCCACTAAAAAGACTTGCTATGGCTAGTCTGACGTTATGTTGCGTTTCGACGGCATATACAGGTGCAAGAGTAGTTTTCATTCGCGAAGCAGGCAGGATCGGGTGCATAACACTCAAGGATTTTTGTACTATTAGTCTCATATCTTTTCTACTAAAAACAGTGGCTAGTCACTCCTGTGGTGCCTGGTAGCAGATGAATTGCTTTATCTACTCACGAGTCACGGCCACCACGTTGTTGGCTACGCGGACGATATACTGGTTATCATGTGCGACCGGCAACTGCATGCGCTCTTCGGAGTATGCAGAAGGCAGTAAGAATAGTAGATTTATGGTGCAACGAGACTGGACTATCAGCTAATCCGAGTAAGACGGATGCAGTTGTATTCACCAGAAGGTTTAAGTGGAGAACCACGATAACATTGGAACAGTCTGCACAACAACTTGAAATCAAAGGTTTAGCCAAATATTGCCGAGTTATTCTATATAAGAAGCTGTCATGGAACGAGCACCTGCAAAACAAGCGCAAGAAGCTAATAGCGACTCTTTGGCTCTGTAGGAGCGCCATCGGAAAAAGCTGGGGCTTGAAAACGGAGACACTTCTGTGGATCTACACAGCGATCATGCAACCCAGACTTACCTATGCGGTGGTGGTTTGGTGGAGCAGGGTCGAAGTCAACACCCACGATAACTTGGTGATTAAAAATGGTAAACGATAGCAGTATCTCGATAGTATTGCGGATACCAATCGACATTGCGAGGAAGCAGACACTGAGCATGCTCAGAAACAAAACGTCCACTCGTTGCTACCTCTTCGGCAAAAAGTACCGAGTCAGCGTATCCACGAAAGAGGAATGGCTTGCCGGTGAGGTTCACTTGCCCAGTGATGGAGCAAACTGGTTTACATATGGATCCAGGACCAATGGGAATGCAGATGCCGGGGTATATCGTGGAAGGAATGGAATGGGCTTCAGAATTGTAATGGGATCCCATGCCACAGTTCTACAATCTGACATTATGGCCATTCTCTAGTTCGTCTGCAAGGCAAAATATTATAGCAATAAAAGAAACATTCGTGTCTGATTTAACAGCAGGGTAGGGAGCGCTTTGAGGCACTGGATAAGCTAGCGACAAACAACTGAGTCACTCTGCTTTGGATCCTTGGACAAAGCGGAATTAAGGTCAATGAAATATCACATAAACTAGCAAAGCTAGTAGCAAAGGGGAATTTTACTAAGCTTGAGCCATTCGTAGGCTGCAGACATGCTAAAACACTTTTGGGCTCAACGCTAAACTCGCACCGAGGGAAGGAATTACTCAAGCTCGGCAGGAACTAAATCAAAGTCCTAACAGAAATATTTATAGGACACGGAAACCTACGATACTACACACCTAAGATAGGGCTTAAAGAAAGTCCCATCTCTCCTCTGTGCGGAAAGGATAATGAGACTTCTACTCACATCCGTTATCACTGCCCTGCGATTGCGGGGAAACGTGTAATACTCAAGCGTCAAGGGCTGTGGAAGTAATTTTTCAAACTTTATTTGTTGTTTTTGAGTGGAAAACTCTTTGATCGGTTTGGGATCAGTCAAAAGATACGAGATCCAATGTAGGCTAAATGTCAAGCCTGAGGGTATTTGACAGAAAAAGGTGAATTTTTAATAGTTTTTTGCAGGCAATGGGCCCTTGGGAAATACATATCTGAATGAAAACAAAAATTCTCCTTAAACTACTATCTAATAGCACAATACTTTGCCTAAGTTTAACTTAGATCGGACTTTAGAACTAACGCTCCAAATAAAGCTTCAATAACATGTAGAATTGAAATGGAAGATCGAAGACATAAATCAATTTTTATCTGTGGAAAGCTCAAAATAGATTAAAAATCACACATACACACACACATACATACATACATACATACATACATACATACATACATACATACATGCATGCATACATACATACATACATACACCCGCTCCCGGCGAAATCCTGCGGTTGTCCTTATGACAAATTTTTAAATACATATATTAATGCTTTAATTAATCAATTGGTTAACAGTATAACTAACTCATTAGGTGACAAATTTAGGAGGTAGTCCTTATATCAAAAATATAACTGTGATCATTATGACTGTTATAATTTTTATTATCATTATTCTTATATGCCCGCGCAGGGGGCGTATTTTTTTATTAAATTATTTCTTTAATGATACACATACTGTAGAGAATCTTCATTTGAAACATCTTTAGTAAACCAGCGAGGAAAGATCGGGAATTTATCACCTACATGACATTCCTTCAGCTCAGTTGAGGTCATTTTCTCAACTGCACCGCTTATCATGTTTATTTTTATTCTCGGACGACCATTATTTGTCGCATATATTCCACGGAGAATCCCAGTACACTCTAGTATTGCAAAGACTTCACCATTAGATGTTGATAATACAATATATTCACGACTTGGCACAGGCACATAGGTACGCCCTGTTAGCAATCGAATTGGGTAATTATCAGGAATAACGTATCTTCGAAATTCAAATCGCCGGTTTTTATTTGTCTGAGGAATAAGCCGGACATATCCAAGTTTGTCGAGTGCATATCCAAGTACTTCATGAGAAGGAGGCCTGGCCGGAGGAGAAATTGACCTGGGATCAAGAGAGAGCTCCTGAGAAGTTCGGTCAGGTGAATATTGTCTAACAGAAGATTCTCCAGGATCGCGGTCGCCACTGTGATTTCTTTCGGGATGCAGTGAATCGTAATTTGCGTAAGCAATTTGGAAACTGTTGGGAAAGATTGGTTGTCTCTTGCCTACTGGGCAATCCCTTATTTCATCTGGGGTCAATTCATAAAATTTTCCGCTTATCATATTTATTTTTATGCGCGAATAACCTCTATCTGTCCTATAAATTCCACGAGGAGTATCGCTAGAATGCATTATTGCAAAGACATCACCACTGGATGTTGATAATACTAAATATTCTTGATTTTTGTCAACCAAATAGATCATCTTATCTATTTTCATTCGAAACTCTTGATTGGTGGGAAAAACGTATTTTCGAAATTGAAATTGCTGGTTTTTATTTGTGCGAGGAATTAACCGGACATGTCCAAGTTCTTCTACTGTCCATCCAAGTACCCCATCAGAAGGAGGCCCGGCCAAAAGAGACCTGGACCTGGCATGGAGAGGAGACTCCTCAGGTTCGCTATGGCAATTCCATATGGACTTTAGGGAGTCGTCATTTGCAAAAGCTTTAATAAAACTGTTTGGGAATATTGGGAATTGTTCACCTAATGGACAAAGTTTGATTTCTTCTGAAGTCATTCTGTTAATTGTGCCGCTTATAATATTTATTTTTATTCTCGAACGTTCCATATTTGTCGTATATATTCCACGAAGAAACCCAGTAGCCTCGAGTATTGCAAAAACTTCACCATTGGATGTTGATAATCCAATATGCTCTCGGTTTGGCACGGGAAAGTATGTCTTGTCTATTCTTCGAAGTCTAATTGGTTTACCAACAGGAAAAATACATCTTCGAAATTCGAACTGAAGACCCTCGCTTTTACGGGGAATGAGCCGAATATATCCAAGTTGCTTAAGCGAATATCCAAGTACTCGAGAAGAAGGAGGCGTATAAGCAGGAGTTTTGCTACCAGCAGAAGAAGAAGGACCGGTATTGCGTTTGCTATGAGGATTTCCGGCGGACTGTGAACTACATTCTGAAAAAAGAAATATACAATTTTTTTCTATCTGCTCATTTTTGTTTAATATCTTTGGCTGAAT
>NC_046658.1:155494749-155550439 GCF_010883055.1 Belonocnema kinseyi
GATTTCGCTGGAAGCGGGTGCAATTTTTCAGATTAGCACCCGCTCCCGGCGAAATCCTGCGGTTGTCCTTATGACAAATTTTTAATTATATATATATAATAGCCCATATGTTTTTGCTTAGGTTTTACTGGAATTTTTCCGCTGTGAGAAGCTTTTCCAAAATTTACTTAGAAAGGGATTGGAAATGTGTGTTCGCTGCTTAGAAATGATATTGTTCTTTTGAATCTAGCTATTTACATTTTAAAATAAGCTGTCTCCTAACAAAATCGTATTTCCCGGTTGAAACTTTTGTTTGCAAGTTTTAGAAATTTTTGCAAAAGTTCCGTACAGATAGGACAAAGAGTTTGAAATTGTCGTTGTTAAATTTCCTGGTTTACAAAAAAAGATGAAAATTAATTTAATTACATTTTTCATTTCGATAAAAATTAAAAATTTATAAACCCGATATTTCGGTAATTTTCCCAGAAATAATTTTGGGACTAGTCCTCAACAATATCGGTTATTTTTCTCAAAGTTTAGGAAATTTTTCCTCAAAAATTTTTGATAAAATTTCCTAATTATTGCGAAAAATTTGGTCTATATTCTGGAAATTTTCCTCACAATGATTTTGGAAAAATTTCATGGTTTCAGTCAGATTTTTCGAATTTTAAGGGGAAAGTTACTAATGTTTGAGGAAAAATTCCCTGTTATATTTCAGGTAATTTTCTACTTAAAACTGGTGAAATTATTTGAAAAGTAGAAGATTTCGAAAACATTAGGGGGTTTCCTTATTCCTTAAATCATTTGTAAAATTACTATAAATTATGATAATATTATCTTTGTAAAAGGGAATTTTTTACAGATATTAAAAAAATCCCCTGTTTTATAGGAAAATAAATTTCCTTACCCAAAATAGTGAATTTGAACTACAAAATAGAACTGAAAATTTGGGAAATTTTTTATCGTAAATGATTGTGTTTTTTATTCAGATTACAGTGGGTGCTCGTTCATGTCGCATTCGTTCGTGTTGCTTTCGGCTTCGGGTTGTGGTCACGTGACTCCTCAAAACTTCGCTCGTGACGCGGAAATTACGTCAAAAAGTTGCGCATGCACCACAATCCAGTGCTGTTCCTAATAGTGGCTGGTCTGCATCATTTTATTTTTTAAAGAGAACTGACTCTAGAACGTGATGGCATGGCTGATAAGGACACAGCATATGTGTACAGATAAAACGTTATAATATTTTACGTCACATACGGTAAAAAAAATATTATGTCAGGAATTATTTCAAGCATTACAATAATATACAGAAAAAGTGTCTGCATGGGTACTAATATGAGACCACCGTTGGAATACAGGAATAGTATGTTGCATTATAAGGTATAAAACACAGCGTCAAAAACCGTGTTTCACCCCGCTATACAGGTATCGAAACTGGAAGTTGCAATAGAGGCGCTTTTAGAAAGTTCTTTGCATTTAAAATAACAGCATGAAGTTACCTTATTCAAAAAGAGGATTCGAAAAAAAGATATTGTTGTCAAACAAAACTATATTTGTCACAGTGTAAATATACAAACGGTATTTAAATTACTATATGTATATTGTATTATTGTATTTACCAATAGAAATTAGAATGACCGCCAGAACAAGAAGGAAAGTATAAACCACCCTCATTTTCACAAAGATTAGAAAAAACTGGTTAGTGCTTCAGCGAATAACTTGGTTGAAAACTGTATCTGAGGAACATTCTATTGGCACATCCGAGTACAAATATATACACAAGTAGCGGTTATCTTAAATATATGTAAAATAAAAACTTTGTTCGTATCAAGATTGTCATTCGCAGAAAACGACAACATTCTACATTTTTGTATTGCGATTATTAAAATTATGACAATCTAATCTCAAATGGAAGATACTGGTTTTATGTGAAAACTGATTGTCGCCTATGTCATTAAAATTCGACATTTGGGATATATTGATTCAGAAGTAATTGTTTTGCATCGAATTTTCTCTTTTGTCGTTGTCTGTCGACACGACAGCTGTCGAGGAAATTAGTAGATTGGATTTTTCTTTGATAAACTTTATATTGTCCAAAGAAGGAAAATAATTTAGCTGGTCATCCATTTTTTAGACGGGTTCTAGTTTATCTATCGACATGCTTTTGATAAAATAAAAATTTTAATTTTCCTGATCAAGAATGTATTAAAAGATAAAATATAACGCATACAATTTTTCATCATTAAATGATCTAGATATGTTATAAGGTTTGAGTACAATTAAAAAGATTCCAAGAGTTTTCAAAGATTTCGGATAATTTTAACAATTTTTAAGGATTTTAATGTCGCAAGATATTACAATAAGTTTTTGTAGCATTTTAGGAAATATCAGATTTAAAGTAGCTTAACTTTAATTCATAACCTGTGCATGGATTTTAAAGAATTTATTCACAAGAATTAAGGGATTTCGTGGCAGTTACAAAATTTTCAAGTATGTCGCTTCACAAAGCGGGGATGCAGGACTCGTTCATTGCAACACGGTGGTCCGTATGCATGGCGCCTGACTAGTGCTACCTCTCGTAGCTGCGCGGATCTCTGCTCTGTGTTGGCCGTGACTGACCCTTCTCCCTGGGGTGGCTGAAGAACAGCCGAGTTACGGTGACATTTGATCATTATTTACCACCTCTCATTTTCCCTCCGTTTACAGTTAGTGTTGTCTTCTCTTTCGGTGCGTGTCCCAGCCTTGGCCCAGGTCCCTCAGATTTCGTCATTTGGGTTGTTGTCCCAACTAAAATATTATAAAATAAAACAAAAAATACCCCTTAGTCTGGACATAGATCTTGGCGAGATGGTAAGTTATTTTATTTTCTTGAGTCTTTTTGCTTAATTTCGCGTAATAGGGAGCGGCTTCGGCGAACCAACGGAAGATTGTTATTACCTTATGTAATAACTTAATTTCGAAAACCTCGTTGCGATGTCATTTTTCGGTTGCACAAGCCCCTGCGTATTGAATTTAAAATATAATGTGAGTAGAAACTTTTTTTGCCAAATGATAGATGACAAAGGAACGAATAACATTTGTTCATTATTTGCATTGTCTTTAAAGTTTTAACAATAGAAATCCAAAAATCGCTTATACATCTCAGATGTAAATTCAATGAAGAGTATCTTGCATTATCACTGGTGTACCAGTGATTTTGCAGTATGTACGGAAAACAAAATTAGGTAAAAAAAGTTTTTTGAATAATCTAAAACTACAAACAAAAAACAATTTGTAGTAAATAACAAGCATATAAAAAATAGAATATGCTAAATTACGTGTCCTTTATTTTATTCTGTACTCATCAGTAGTAGCGAAGTGACGCGAAGTGCCGAAAGCTGAATGGCACCTAGGTGAGGTGTCTAGAACGGTGCCTCTGGGATACCGGGCGACCTCTCAGAGTACGCAGACCCTTTCCCTAGCTTCTCGTGGAAGAACAATGACAACACCAAACATAGTTGTAGTAAGTGCGATTCAAAACAACAGGACGCGCAGGGCTCCCGACAATGGGTCGGCCAACAATGCCGATCAATCTAGAGCTGGGGGAGCCAATGACAATGGATTCAATGCGATAGATCAGCGGGATCTCGCAGCGTCTGCGAAACCATGCTGAAATACTCCGTAAAAGGGGCTATGTAAGCGGAACGCCTACTCTACCACAGCTAGAACAAGCCGGCAACAGAGACAGAGAGGCGACACACTGAACAAGTCAAAGCTGCTGACCATCAGGCAGCATATTGTTCAGAGAATACGGATACTATCTGACGCTAAGAGACGTCTAGAGCGGAGGGAGAGGTGGGTCAGAAAAAATCAACAGTTTCTCTCTGACACATCTCGTCTCTTCCAAGACCCTCCAGATACTGTCGAACACCCACCCAAACCAGAAGAGGTCGAAGTATTTTGGAGAGAAGTCTACGAAGTTCAGCATAGACTGGACGAAGACTATTTTTTGGAGAGAAATCTACAACGTGCAGTATAAACTGGACAAAGACTCAGAAAATATAAATAGCTTTAAGGGGTTATGTGATGCTCTCAAAAAACCTGATAAAGAATGCCCACCCATCACAACCAAGGAGGTGAAAAAAGTATTGAGAGGGATGAAGAAATATTCCGCACAGGGACCAGATTGTATGAAAAGCTTCTGGTGGAAGAAGTTTTCTTTAACCCAACAGCATTTGGCCAGTATTTTCACCTCATATTTAAAGTCGAAAGAGCCGATTCCGGAGTGGTTGGTGAAAGAACGCACAATACTCCTGTTGAAAATAGGCAACTTAGCTGACCCAATCACTTGTCTGAACACACTTTATAAGATATTCACAGCTATCCTAAATAATAGGATTGTTCGGGCAATTAAACCTTTGTGGCAAGAAATGGATAAACAACGCGGCTCAAAGAAAGGGGTAGCGGGATTTCGGGAGAACCTGCTCATCGATAGAAGTGTCTGCAAAGATGCAACATTCTACCAGCGTGACCTACCGATGGCCTGAATTTATTATCGGAAAGCTTTCGATTCGACCTCCCATAGACTTATCATCTGTCTTTTGAAAAACTTAAACGTTCATCCGCAAATAGTTAGGTTCTTGAAGAGATTGATGCCGCTTTGGAAAACCCCATTCCCTATCTCACCTGGAAAAAATCGTGTGACAACTAACAAGCTCACGCTTTCAGAGCGGTTTCTTTCAGGGCGACATCATGAGCCCACTTCTCTTTTGCCTTACATTATTGCCACTATCCCTAGCACTTCGCCATTCCGACGGGTACTTGTGCGGCAAACCTGCAGGTCGAAAGTACAAGGTGACTCATGTATTCTACATGGACGATCTTCAGATCTATGCTAAAAACAAAGAGCAACTACATCTAGCTCTAAGGATTGTCGAACGATATACTAAGGAAATTGGAATTAAATTTAGGTTAGATAAAGGCGCCAAGGTTTATTTGAAGCGAGGAAAACTTACTGGAATCCCTGAAGATCCTGATCTAGTTGATAGAAGCGCTATACGACACCTTTGCGCTGGAGTGACTTATAGATACATGGGTGTGCCACAGAGCCGCACTCAGGATGTGACATCTATAAAGGATACTCTCCGAAGCAGATACAAACGTCTTATCCGACAGATTTGGTCTTCCGAACTGTCGGCGAGGAAGAAAGTATCTACAACGAACATGCTTGCCGTCCCGGTACTACTCTATTCATTTGGAGTAGTTGCATGGACGAAGAACGAGCTCAGATCCCTTGATATCGGGGCAAGAAAGGTTATACACATGAACAAAAGCATGCATCTTAAGTCTCCCATTCCGCGACTATACATCTCACGCCGTCAAGGTGGTCGCGGTACATTGAGTCTTGAATGTCTTCACAACAGGATTATTCTGGGTACAGCACATGGGGTCGCAAAGGGTAGAGACCCCCTTCTTAAAATGGTCAGGAATCACGAAGAAGTGGGTTTAGGAGCGTTTCTGTACAAAGCAGCGAAGGAGGCTCTTGAAACACTCGGACTTAAATTCAGCATTAGGGGTAAGCAAAATGCATCAAATCTTATCAATCTCTAGTACTCACGCCTGAAGGGCCCGATTAAGAAAGCACAAGAGAAAAACTTTCGTGAACAGCTCCTCGATAAGAGAATGCACAGTATCTTCCACAGAAATGTGAAGGATCAGTCAATGTCTTGTAAGCTAACGTTTGCTTTCCTTAAATCGCCCAGATTGAAGTCTGGTACGGAGGGTTTCATTTTTGCATGCCAAGACTGTGTCATTTCCACCTTATCATACCATCGCCACATTTTGAGCCAAGACATTCCTGACAATTCTAGGTTGTTGCCAGGTATCTATACATTTTCCAAAGGTATAATTTTCCTAAATAATGAGCCACTCAAGAATTAAATATCACATTGTTTAAAGCAATTCTGATCCTAAATCCCTTAAAAAGTATCACATAATACTTTAAAAAAACCTTCCATTATCCATCTGTGAATGATTAAATCGTAGTTAACTGAGTATATCAAAAGTGGTAAAAAAAAGTAATAAATAAAGCGTGGTCGAAAAAAGACTTTTTTTCAAAAATATCTGTCCTGAAAATTGTTCCTTTTGGTGTCAAAATTTCCCCTGAATATTCTCATTATTTATAAAAAAATGTTTAGGGATTTCTAAAGTCTATTTTTGCACAAAAATGATTTTTTAATTTCCACTATTAATTTGTAATAATACTTCAGTATATATTAATTTTTTTGTTTTTCTATTCTAAAGTAAGAAAAAAACATTAAAATCGGAAACTAAAATAAAATTCGTGATTTTTTTTCAAATCATGAGCTAAAGAGATACCTGAATTTTTATTTAATTCTGCCAATATACTAATGGTACAAGCTTTTAGGAAAGTTATAATTACCACTAAAAAAATTCAACTTTAAACGAAAAATACCTCTAATATATTGAACTCTAACCTACTTAAGCCTACGAGAAAAATGAGCTTCTTCATTATTTGTTATAAATTGATTTTTACTATTTTAATAGTTGCTTAAAATTCAAAGCATATTTAACGCAATAACGGAATTTTCAATTTTTAATATTTTACTTCATCTTAAAGCAGAGGTAGAACGTAATTAAATTTTTTATTAGCTACCACCGGTTTTCTAGTGTCTAAGTTTTGAAGGAAATAATCCTATAACAACATTTTTCGTCAAATAACACTCGCTATCATTAACTGAATTTTTTCTTTCCAATAATCTATGTCTGGAGCTTTGTAAACTTATCATTTGCGGGGCTGGACCGAAAACCGGGAAATGGCCGGGAATTCTTTGAGACCGGAAAAAGCCTAGAAATGAGTATGATACTGAATTTATTTATTCACAAGTAATTTCACAAATTTTTAG
The DNA here is from genome assembly GCF_010883055.1 of Belonocnema kinseyi. NCBI lineage: Eukaryota > Metazoa > Arthropoda > Insecta > Hymenoptera > Cynipidae > Belonocnema > Belonocnema kinseyi. The sequence goes on from NC_046658.1 coordinate 155,501,634, forward strand.
AAGAACCATCTATCAAATCACTTAGAATATCACAAATATCATATCACATAATATAATTTAATTAAAAATAATTTTTATTTCAACTTTTTTTTTTAATGTTAAGTTTAGTTGTTAACTGTTTTAATTACTAAATCATTTAATTTACAACGCTTAATTAAAAAATCTTTTAGTTTACAATTTTTCGTTTTATGTCGTTATTTTTAAATGTAAATGTCTTATTAAAAGAATTTGAAAATAAAACTATATAAATTAATTAATAGTTTTCTAAACTAAACTGTATTTCGAGTTTAAAAAATTGCACAATAATTATTTTATAATATGATTCTAAATCGGTTTTAAATTAAACAATTTACAGATTTTTACGTTAAAAATTTAACTCTTTTAATACGAAATCCTTAATAATTAAGCAAATTAAAATTTCTGATTCAAACTTTATAAACTAATCTTAATGTGAAAATAACTTGAAATTAATATATTTATTAATTAAACGATTTTATGTTATTTAAAATCCTATTCAAATATTTTTTCAGTCAAAAATATTAAATTTTCAACCCATTCAGTTTGAAAATTTATAATTGATAAAATGTCTAAATAAACAATTATACATCAAATATTCAAAAGTAAACAATTTGAAACTGAATCGTTTGGAATAGAAAGCCTTGAATATTAAAAATTTCAGAGTGAAACATAGAAAGTTTCAACGTTACAATTATTGTTGTAACGTTGAGTGACAATTGAAAATTATTAATTTGAAACGACCAAAATTGAAAAAAATCAAATTAATTTTGGTATTTAATTTCTTTTCAATTGCAAGAGGAACTTTTTTAGGTTTATATTTGCATTGTGTGGGAAAATGTAAAGCATTGTATTTTTAACATTTACATCAACCTTGTAATGATAAAATTCTAATTTTTTGTTTTCGTTTTTTTGGTTTGATTTAGATGAGGATAATTTAAAAATATAGAAAACTCTAATTTTTGGAAAATTGGCGTTTTTAAAAAGTTTTCCTAAATTGACGCAACTATTATAACAGTAAATACGATTTTTTGATTGACATTAGGGTCGGTTGTATTTATTTGTTTTGTATTTTACAATTAATTGAAAATATATTAATTTATTTTTGATAAGAATTCAGCTGAGATATTTGATATTTCATACCGAACTGACTCACTGGATTAATCAGTAAGGCTATGTGATCCTTCTTATCTCATACATTTTAATTAATCTAAATTCATTGCAATCTATATTTTCAAAAAAAAAATTGTTGTAACGTTTTATTGAGTTAGACGAGGGGCATGTTTCATTCCTTCACATTTTTATTAATGCGAGTTGAAATTGAGGATTAGTTTTAATTGAGAGAATTTAAAATGATAGCGCGAATTCATATTTTTAAACCCGAGATCTTTAAACAATTCAATTTATCAAAGTGTGAAGGTTGAAGTTTTGTAGTTTAATTGTACTTAATTGAAATTTTTCATTTGCCAAGTTCTAAAAGCTTCTATTTTATATGTGTAAATTATTGAGAGTTTGAATAAAAAATGTCCAAAATAAAATTGGTTTGAACTTTAATTTAAATTGCACTAGTTACGACAATTTTTGAACAGAAGCCTTCGGGCGTTTTTAGTATAGTCTTTTAGAATTCTCGCAAATCGCGGTTACAGATATTGCTAGCGGCACTAATTTTAATACACATTCTCATTCAAGAATACTAAAATTTGTACATTTCTTACAACTTATGTCAATTGAAATTGTTACTTTTGACGATATTTTTTACAAAACTTGTTATTGACCATTATCAGTTTTTCACAATCACCATTTTCAAAAAGTAAATAAGACCTTTTCTAAACGTGGATACTAATTTTTGCTCTCTTAAGTGTATAATAATACACGAAGAATTCCCGTCATCACCGTCATATTACAGTAGGAACCTTTATAGCACTACCCCTATTATCCCTAAATTCTTACATCTTATTTATGTTTCATTTTTCCCGTGCAGAATAGGAATTTATTTGCTTCAAGTGTCGAAATTCAAATCACCGTCTCTGATTTTCCTGTGAAATAATCCGGATATATCCAAGGTTTTCAAGTAAAATATTCTAAATTATTTATGAAATAAAACAAAAAGATAGTTTTAATTTCACATTTAAAGCAATCAAATTTGATAGTGTGACTTTTTTTCCTTATTTGAACAAATTGACTTTTTCAAAACGGAATAAGATTCAAAATACACATGTGAATAAAAAGTCATTTTTTCTGTGAAGTTATTTGTTTTACATAATAAACGATCAGATCTACATTTTTGAAGAAATCTGATAAAATCCGTCAAAATCCTGTAGGATCACTTGAAATAATATGAAATCACTCTCTCAGATTTAATGAATTTTGTTACAGATTCTTTTTTTTTCTTGGCTGAAAGCCGAACGACTTGGTCAAAACTTCATTTTATTGGTTGAAGATTGAACTCTTTTATGAAAATTAATTTTTTTAGTGAAAATTCAATTATTCTGCTTTTGTATGAAATGGATCCTTCTGAAGAGACGATACTTGATTACGATGCTGTTTGTTTATTTTAAGAACAAATGATACAAAAAGTAAATTCCCAGTGGGCACAAGCTTTGAAAAACATGTTTGGAACGGCTCAAAAATGTCCTAAGTCAGTCCGTATAACGTTCTATTAACATATTTTGACTTGTACCTCCAAGAAATTTTTAGAAATTTCCAGTTGTTTGCTTAAAAAACTAACGAATAATATCGAATGACGCCTCTGTATGATCTACAACATACTTTTGATAAAATAGTGTAATTTTATTGTCAAACTATTACTTAAAAAACGAATTACCGATAATGATATTACGATTTTTTCATATCAAATATATTACTTATCAATCATTTTTGGGTTGCACAAGCCCCTGCGTATTGCATCTAAAATAAAATTTAAGTAGGAACGTTTTTTACCAAATGATAGATGACAAATGAGCGAATAACATTCGTTTATTATTTGCATTTACTTTAAAGTTTCAACAATAACAATCCAAAACTCGCTTACACATTATACTGTGTCTCTCATTGTACGTGTTAAAAAGTGTGTTTATTTCTTTGTTGGTGCAAAAAATCATAAGCAATCCAAATATTTATATTTTAAAACATCAGTGCGTTTTTGAGTGAAAAATTGAATCTGCAAATTTGGTTTAATTTTGCTTTCTTACTTAAAAAATTTTTGTTTATTTTTTATTTGCATTCAAATCCCTATAAATTATATACTACAGCTGTTAAAAACATTATAATATTAGCAAAATATAAAAAGAAAGAGGGCTTGTTAATCATTATACGTTGGTATTCATAACTTTTAATTCAATTCTTATTTGGCTATGGTTTACAAAGAATATTATATGAAGAGTGCTAGGGAAAAACACCTTCAGTCGACTTTTCCTTGAAAATGAGCTAGAGGTGTCATCTAGTAGTATTTTTAAAGTACTATAACATACACTAACTAAGAAAATGGGAACAATGACTTCAATCCTTGAAAATGAACCAAAAGGTTTCACCGTACTGGTGAAAAACGACACGAGTCCAAGCTTTGAAGTTGATTTTTCTCAAAATTAGCTGGAGTGGACTGAGGTCCTTAATCCGCTGCGCCTTTCATATTTCAGTTTATCTTTTTTTTATTAAGTTAATTGTACACATGTTGTAGAGAATCTTCATTTGAAACATCTTCAGTAAACCAACGTGGGAAAATTTTGAAATTATTGCCTACATGACATTCCTTGATTTCCATTTCGGTCATATATTCAACTGCACCACTTATCATGTTAATTTTTATTCTTGAATGACTTTTATTTGTCGAATACATTCCACGAAGGATTCCAGTATATTCAAGTATTGCAAAAACATCACCATTGGATGTTGATAATACAATATATTCTCGGGTTTGCACGGGCATGTAGAAATGTTCTAATTGCAATCGAATTTGTTTATCGGCAGGAATAACGTATCTGCGAAATTCGAATCGCCGGCTCTGATTTGCCTGAGGAATAAGCCGAACATATCCAAGTTTTGCAAGTGAATAGCCAAGCACTTCATGAGTAGGAGGCCTACCCGGAGGAGAGCTAGGTCTGGCACGAAGAGGAGGCTCCTCAGGTAGAGTCAGGTCAGGTGAATGTTGTTTGGCTGAAGAAGAACCAGGATTGCGTTCGCCATTGGTATTCCGTTCATACTGTAGTGAATCATAATTTGCAAAAGCCTTAATAAAACTGTTTGGGAAGATTGGATGGTTCTTGCCTACTGGACAATCCCTAACTTCGTCTGGGGTCAAATTAATAACTTCTCCGCTTATCATATTTATTTTTATTCGCGAATGATTTGAGTCTGTCCTATAAATTCCTCGAAGAGTCCCACTAGAATCCAGTAAAGCAAAAACGTCACCACTGGATGTTGATAATACCATATATTGTTGGTTTGGCGCAAGTGAATAGCTCGTCTTCTCTATTCGCATTCGGATTTGTTTATGAGTCGGAAAAACGTATTTTCGAAACTCAAATCGTTGTTTCTGATTTTTACGAGGAATTAGGCGCATAAAGCCAAGTTGTTCTATTGCACATTCAAGTACTCTGTCAGAAGGAGGCCTTCCTGGAAGAAACTTGGACCTGGCAGAAGGAGATGACTCCTGAGGTTCTCTGTGAGGAATCCATACGGTCTGCAGGGAATCAATACTCGCAAGAGTTTCAATAAAGTTTCGTGGGAAGATTGGGTGACTTCTGCCTACTGGACAATCCCTTATTTCATCTGGCGTCATTTTGTCAAATTCACCGCTTAGCATATTTATTTTTATTCTCGATTGAGCTTTATTTGTCGTATATATTCCTCGAAGAATCCCACTATACTCCAATATTGCGAAAACGTCACCATTGGATACTGATAAGACAATATATTCTTGTGCTGGAACGGGCACAAATTTAGCTTGTTCTACTCGCAGTCTAATTGGTTTACCGACAGGAAAAACATATTTTCGAAATTCGAATAGAAGGCTGTCATTTGTTCGGGGGATGAGCCGAATATATCCAAGTTGGTCAAGTGAATATCCAAGTATTTTAGTAGAAGAATGCGAACCAGCCGGAGACCTCGACCTGGCACGAACAGGAGTCTCCTCTGTAGTAGATCGGTCAGGCGAATGTCGTTTATCAGCAGAAAAGGAACGACAAGAACTACGTTTTCGATTAGGGCTCCCGTCTATCTGTGAAATGCATTCTGCAAGAAGGAATAGATTCTCAGCAGAAGACGAAGAAGGACCACGATCACGTTCACTGTTTGAATTCCTTTCAATCTGTGAACTGCATTCTGCAAGCAGAAATAGAAGATTCTTTTTTTTATTAAAACATTTTTGTTTAATATTTTTGGCTAAATTTAATATTTCTTCGCAAAAAGCATCTTTCTGATGATTCATTTAAAGTTACGCAAAATAATTTTAAAATATAAAAACTCTCCACCATAAATTGGTAAATATCTTTTTACGCAGTTTTTACTGTCAAGCACAACCTACCAAACGATCATTTCAAATATGGCAAATAAGGGGGCTTCCATAAACCACGTGGCACAATTTGTACCACTTTTTCACCCTTTCTCCCCCCATGCGGTTCACCCTGGCATTATCTTAGAACCCCCCCCCCCCCCACTTTCCCTAGGGTACAACGTGCTTTTTTAATTTCCTGAAAACGAAAATAAAACAAAAGTGAACAAACAAAAAACTTGGATAAGGAGCACTCGGTTTGCTTCACAGAGATCGAATTTAGGAATCCGCATACTATTTTAAAACAGCCTGGTCTTTCATAGAACCCACCCTAGCCCTAAAGCAACCACGTGGTTTATGAAAGGCCCCTAAGAAATGGAATTTAACTTATTTTAAATTCTGTTAATAAAAGATGGCCGTCAAAACGTTTTGAAAAATATCAGTTAGGATGCGAATAATACAATAAAATGGTTTTTTAAAATATTTAAATATCAATAAAGGTAAAAAACCACGAAAACAGAAATGCATCGCTTCCATTATATATGAGCTCGCTAAGGAATTAACGGAACCGTACCGTCATCAAAGAAATAATATATATATACTGCCCTGAAAAACTTTTGACTCACTTAGAAACATCGTTTTTTTATTTATTTTTTTTATTCCTCTAGAATCAAACCGAAGGTTCAAAACAATAGAACGCGCAGGGCTCCCGCAGGGATGCGCGCGCGGCTCGCAAGTTTGAGCGCGCCTATGGCGCGCAACTGTTGGTTCTCGCGCTTCGCGCTTGATTATGTATTTACCTCGCGCTACGCGCTCGATCTTTATATTTCTCCCACATTCGTGGACGCACCTTTTAAAACCAAAGGTCAACGGACTGACAACTGTAATTTTTTGTTTTTGAACTCTCTTTTGTTAAAGCGCTTTCAGCTTTAACGAACACATTCTCATCACGTATCCCATGCTTCGCAAATTTAATATCTTTATTTTCAATGATATTTTGTACGACTAAAGCAAAAACTACGTGTCCTATCAAAAATTATAGTTTTTTTTTTTTGGATGAACAATTTTTGTCTTATTTTTTGTAGCTTCTATCGAAAATTGATGCATTGTAAATTTGTAGTTCTTTCCAGGGTGCGCAATTTGAGCTTTTTCACTTTTTTCGTATCTTGCATAGTTTGACCAAAAAATGGAATTTTTGAATTTTTCATTATTTTTGTACGATCAAATTTGAAATGTTCAACTTTTCGAACAAATTAAAAAATGTTGCTATGGTAGTCCTGCAGGGCTTTCAAAAAGCAAAGTATTTCTTCTGTTGGGTTTTTTTCATATCATGAGTTGTTTGGATTAAAATGTTCATTTCAGTTTGTTTTTTTGGATTTTTAAAATGCTCTAACTCTGATATTTAACTTGATTATTTACTCTCAGGCTATTTAAATGATATTCATAACAAAATTTTATTTTTTATTTCAAATACATATATTGCATTATATAATTTTTTTTTATTCTTCTAATGTTGTGACACGAGTACCTGAATTAAATTTTCAAAATCACATATAAATATATTTTAATTTTTTAAAATATGTTTCAAAGGTTATTAATAAAATTAAATGTACAGAAATGCAGTTTCAAATTTAAAGGAGAATATATTTTAAACTTTATTAGAATGTTTTATTTAAAACAATTGTGTAACGCTTTTCATTCAGATAAGTGTTTAATGAATTATAAATTAACTCTACTAAAACTCACATTTTCTGAAATTTTCTTAAGAATTAAATCAGAAATAAAAATTCTAGAAATGAAAGTTCAAATTAAGAAAAAAAAGCAAAAATTATTTGCATGTTTTTGGTGAGATTTATAGTTTATTGCTTCTTATTTTGAGAAATGGTTAATTGACTATTACATGAAAAACTGTTTCAGAATATTAGACTAAGTTATGATTGGGATTCCGTTTTTTAAAATAAATAAAATAAATCATTTATTTACCTGAAGGTTATATAATTGAATATAATTTGCAAATTAATATTTTCTTTATTTTTAAAATACCATTGTTTCAATTAAATAATTTTTTACATAGATTGGAAATTTTAAAATTAGTATTTGCATTCGATTTTCAAAATATCTAAATATGTTTTATTTTTTCTCTAAAAATAGTATCAAAAGTTATCAATAAATCCAATTTTTGAGAATTGAAAGTAGTACTTTAAAAAATGTCGATTAAAAATTCTTACAATATTTAATGAAAACTTTAGTTTAATGCTTTTTATGTTATTAACAGACTAATCATTTATCAGCTGAATTATTTTTTTCATAATATTCAATCACACAAAGATTAAATTTTTATTTCTTTTAATTCAGTACAATTACAAAATCTCTTATTTACTTGAACATTATGGAATTGAATATTGGCTATAATTTTCACAATAAAAAGTTACTCTTGCTTGAAATACATTTTTATCATGTATATTATTTGTGTAAATTTATGTAATGTTGTGAAATTATTATCTAAATTAAATTGTTTAAATTATATGCACATGGGTTTTCATATTTCTGCAATTAGTTTATAAGGATATTAAGAATAATTTTCTAAAAAATATGAGATTAAAATCATTTGAATATTTTCATAAGAACAAAGATTTAAAGCTTTTCATGTCCTGAAATCATTAATTAATTATTAGCTGATTAATTTTTTGCACAGTATTAAATTTGAATATTTTTAATTAAGTCACATAAACATGAACATAAAATAATTTTTTAATGAATATTATACTGTGAACTGATTCATTAATTACTAGCTGAATGTTTTTGGCAATATCAAATTCTATAAATTAATAAATACTTTATGTCATTTCTGCACCATCAAATTTTTATATCGAAATTTCCAAAAAATAATTTTACTTTATCATAAAACTTTTTCTATACGTTTCTAAACATTTGTGATAGAAGAGAAAATTTAAATTATAAATTAATCCTCAATATTGAGAATAAATTCTATTCTTAAAATTTTGCTAATACACTATACTTCTTAACTTTTTCCATTTTCGAAAAGATAAAAAAATAAATTATGGGAAAAACTTATTTTCAAGAATTCGATAGAACTTCAAGCTTTCAATAATTTTGAGGTTAATTTTTTTAAAGATTTCTGGAAAATTTTTTAAGTAGTTTGTGATTTACTTAGAAAAAATAATTGTAGGTTCTGAAAATTTCAAAATTTGTGTAAAAAATATCAAAGACGTTAAAACAATTTTTTATTTTTCCACAATTTAAACAAATTTTAGTTCAAGTTGATTTAGCAGAGCGTCAAGAGAATGAAGAAAATATTTATAAGATTAATGGGAAAATTTTAAATCATTCTTAAATCTTGTAATTTTAAAAATAAACATAAAAAAATGGTCAAGATTCCCGAATATTTAAAAATAGTTCCTTATTTTTCAATTCTTTAAGGCTAAAAAATTCAAAAAATTCTTTAAATTTTCATAGGCTCCTTAAAATCCCTTGAAATTCCTCTAAACCTCTTGAAAATCCTCAAAAGCTTTAGATTTTTTCAAATTCATTAAAATCCTTTTAAGTTAAATTTCAAAAACTCCTAAACTAGAATACTAATTTTTTACCAAAAAGGCGAATTTTTAACTAACAAAATGTCAATTTTAAAAAAATACAAAAGTTTTATTTTGTGTTCAGACATGAATTGAAAAAAAAAATATTTTCCACTAAAAAGTTGCATGTTTAACCGGATATAAACCTTCGATCGAAAACATAAATTTTAAATAATGTAGTTTATCTTTTACTCGATTAGTTAAATCTTTAATGAAAAAAGATCATTTTTCAACAAAATAATTAAACTTTTAACCAAAAGAGATGAATTTTTAACTTAAAATCTAAATCACCAACAAAATGTGATTTTTTTTAACAAAGTTATTTAAACAAATATTTCAATTAAATTAGTTGAATACTCAAGCAACGAAGAATGATTTTAAACAGAAGTTTGCATTCTCATAAAAAATAAAATTTTTTCTAAAACAGATGAAGCTTTAAATCAAAGTGAGAAATGTTCAACAAAAGAAGTTGAATTTTTTTTGAAAAAATTTTTTCAATTCAAAAGACAAACTTTTACCCAAAAAGGATGACTTTTCAACAAAATTTTGAAATTTTCTCCAAAATAGTTGCGTTTTTATTAAAAAAAAAAGATGAAATGTCTCTTAGAGCAGCAGAATTTTTAATTAGAAAAAAAGTTGAGTTTTTTCCAAGTAAGATTCTGGTTGATCCTGGAAGATCCAAAATAGAATTTTTTAACAAAAATATAAGTTTTTGCGAAAAAATGGAATTTTCAATATAAAAAGAAGAATTCTTTCAACAAAAAATTATGAATTTCTAACAAAATAATAGCATTCTCTGCCATATAGGTGCCTTTTTATCCAAACAAGATTACGTTTTTTACTAAAATAGATAAAAATATACATTTTAAACAAAAAGTAAATTTTCAGCGAAATAGTTAAATTTTCAAGAAAATAGTTTAATGGTTGGATTTCGAACCGAGCACTTGTTTCTTATCCAAAAAGTTGACATTTTCTTAAATTGGATGTATTTTTAATGAAATGAAAATAAAACCAAATTTTGAAAAATACACCAAACTCTCGCTTTCTGTGACTCCGTTCTCATCCTTCCTAGAATTGCTGGCTCACGCAGTTTCTCAGGGAAGCAAAGTGACCGGCAGCAGAAAATTTAATCTTTGATTTTGAAATTATCGAATATTTTAAATTGCCTTTGGAAAATATTTACATTTTAACTTGTTGAACTTGTCCTATTTTCAAAATTTTTTCATAATCTTAAATCATTGCAATTTACAAGTCTTATATTAAAAATAAAATTGTCTCATTTTATAAGCTTTAAATTAGAATTGATATAATTACGAATCTTTTCTAATAAAATTGTGCAATTTTCAAAATTCAAGCTGAAAAGTCTACCAAGTGGAAAAGCCTTAAAGATTTTGAGGTTATCGACCGAGTGTGATGTAATATTAGAATACTCAATACTAAGAATTATAGGTAAGTATATTTTATTATTATATTCACCAATAGAATTAAGGATAACGAGCACAGTAAAAGCAAAAGTATAGATCACCCTCATTTTCGCAAAGTAAAGGAAAAACTGATTAATTCTTCAGTCAATAATTTGGTTAACAAGTGTATCTGAGGAGCATTCAATTACATCATCAGAGTACAAATATATGCATTAGATGTAGTTATCTTACATAAATGTGAGATAGCGTGATTCTTAGTTGCAACATTGTCCTTCGCAGATTAGAATATAATTCAAAATTTGTTATTACATTCTTATCAGAGAAGGTATTAGATTTGTGTAAAACTCGACCCCCCTCCACTTTTTGTCAAATGTCCACGTTTTAAGATCCACTGAATCCGAAAAAACAAGTTTTACGAATGTGTCTGTCAGTCTGTCTGTCTGTCTGTCGGTGCGCTCGTTGGTTTTTTTTTGTTAGCACGATTACTTTCGAAAGAGTTGACAGATTGGATTTTCCTTTAGTAAATTTTTTTTATGTCTTAAGATGAAGGTCAAGTTCCTTAGCCAGATATTTTGAATAGAAATTAAAAAAGTAAGCACGTTTTGAATATTTTTGAGACTACTTTTTTCCAAATCAAAATTTTTTTATACGGTTATTCATAGCATTCGAAAAGAGAAACAATTTCCCATAATGACTTTTTTTTTGTAAAACCAAATAATTTGTTGAAAAAATGTTTTCTACGATTTTCCATTAATATTCGTGTTTTTGTCCATGTTAATTTTTTTAAATTAGGAAGTTTATCATTTTTGCAAAATTCATCATCCTTTTATTAATAGTATGATTTAAAAAAATATATTTAACAAACAAATGCATTATGCCGGCATTTTTCGGCAGCAAAATTCGATTTTTTCAATGCCAGTCTTTTCAGTTAAAAACTTCATGGAAATTTCAGCAACATTCATAATAAGTTGATAAATTCTATGATTTCTTTAAACAAATTTAATTAACAAATGTATTAATCAGGCATTTGTCTACAGAAAAATTAATTTTTTTCTATTTCAATCTTTTTAATTAGGAAGTTCATGACAATTTCAGAAAAATTCATAATTTTTAAATAAATTTTATGATTTAAAAAAAAAATTTAATAAACAAATTCATTATTGGGGCATCTGTCGACGGAAAAATTCTTTTTTGTTTCGATGTCAGACTTTTAATTGTGATCTTCATAATAAATTCGGCAAAATACACGATAAGTTGATAAATTTTACGATTTTCATAATTATAATTATGGCATTCTCATCTCAGATAAGATTTCATAAAAATTAAATAAATGTATTTTTCTTTAGTAGACTTTTTAAGGCCTGAAAACGAAGGCCACCGGTTTGATATTGTCAATCGAAATTCTTTTGATAAAACACAAAATTCCATTTTGCGGCTAAACTATATAATTATTAAATTAAATTAAATTAAATTAAATATAATTTTAAATAGTCAATCGAAATCTTTTGTGCAAAAACCGTTCTCATAAGTGGCTAATATAATATTTGATCGATTAGAAAAAAAAGAATTATTTTACATTTAATTAACAAAACTGGATATTTTTCAAGCTAGTTAGGTCCATCATTACTAAGTCAAGAATTTTGGAGTATATACTTTATTGCAACCTCAAATTCTCACCTTAAATTTGGCCAACTTTTTAGGTAATTAATTTAATAGTAACTCATGAATTTAATTTGTCAATAAAATTAGTAGGTATGCACTAAAATAAAAAATTTCATTTCAACATGTCATTAATTATAGAAAATTTATTGCGGATATTATTAATATGTATATTTATAAAAGCTTAATAAAATTAAGTTTTTCAGTCAAATAATTCATTAATCATAGGAAATGTCCTGGACTAAAAATGGTGAACATTTTTTCAGTCACCCATATACTTCCAAATTTCTTCTTTATTATATAAATAATAAAAAATAAATATATGTCATCATAAAACAAAGTAATAATCTTCAAAAAATTTTAAAAATACAATTATTACATTTTCCTGTTCATTGAAAAAAAAATGTTATGCGTTTTCAAAGCAAAATATTTAAGGAAAAACAATCAAATAACATTTTTAGAAAGTTTATTAAGAATGCATTTCATTTTGTAAAAAAACAATTGAAAACAAATATTTTTTATGTGACCTCTGTGAGACTTAATCACTTTTAACCTGCAAATTCTTGCACTACACGTTTCTTTACAGAATTCGTTTTTCTTCTGATTTCGAAGTATTTTATATTTTTAAAAAATAGAGCACCGAGGACATTTCTAAATAGGTAATATTTAAGCTAGCGATCAATTCTTTATACTTATTTTAAATTATTTTTTAGGAACTTTTATTTTTAATTAAAAATTGAGTTAAATGTATTATAAAAGCTATTAAAAAATTGAAAACTATGAGTTTTATAAAAGTTTTCTTATTGCGGAACATTATTTTATGTCATCGATGTTATTAAAGCATTTTCGTACTTGCAACTTTGTTCTATTATTTATTACCTTTAGGTCGTTTTTAAGCGTTTTAAATATTCAAAAAGAACAAGTATTAAGTCCCTTTTTAAATAAATGAAACTTACTTCGCTTTTTCACATATTTTAAATTATTGTTTAAGAAATGTTATTTTGCATTAAAAATTAAGTAAGAGAGTATTATATCAAATAAAAGTGTTAGATAAATTGAAAACTGCGTATTTTATGGAGAATTTTGTTAAATTGTCTATTACTTTTAAATATTTTCTAACATTTAAAAATATATTAAGTAACAAAGTAACGAGCCTTTTTTGAAATAAGTAAAATTCCATTTTTGTAACACACCGTTATCTCCTGAACAATGAAAGTATCATTTTGTCGTTATTACAGATACTCGTCTCAGAATTGAAATCGCATCAGAATTTAAGGCCGCACGGTTAAAGCTTTTTGCCTCAGCAGAGCTATTTTTTCCATAAAAAAATTCAGACGCGATTGCCATTCTGATAAAGGGTCTTAATGATGCTCCGAGGCTACACTAAAGAAATAATATTTCCGAAAGTTAAAAAATCTGTTTTAATTTCGCTGTTGACGCAGAAAATTATAATAAATCTTGTATTTAAATTTAAAGAAAAATGTAACTTCGTTTTTCAGTGATAAGTGAAATCAGAAATTTTAGTGTGATTCTTATTTATTCCTTTAAAAATTTTTTTGTTACTAACTTGCATTTAAATCCCTAGCAAGTATTTTCTACAGGTACAAAAATGATTAATGTTCTGTTAGAGGTTTGAGATATTCGGGGATTTTAAAAATCTCCTGCACGAAACCTCTAAATCGTATATGACCAATATTGAATGACCTGTTGGAGATTAAAAAAAATGAGGGAAAGAGCCCTTCCTAATCATAATACATTGGCATGTATAGCTTCTAATTGAATCTCAATCAGACTACGGATTTTCTAATAAATTAATGATATATGTGCTGTAAAGAATCTTCACTTGAAATATCTTCAGTGAACCAACGTGGAAAGATCGGGAATTTATCACCTACATGACATTCATTTATTTCATTTACGGTCATTTTATCATATGCGCCGCTCATCATGTTTATCTTTATTCTTGGATGACCTGAACTTGTCGCATATATTCCACGAAGAATCCCAGTGTACTCCAGTATTGCAAAAACTTCACCATTGGGTGTTGATAATACAATATATTCTCGCGTTGGCACGCGCATATAGATATGTGCTATTTGCAATCGAATTGGTTTATTGGAAGGAATAACGTATCTTCGAAACTCAAATCGCCGGTTCTGATTTGCCAGAGGAACGAGCCGAACATATCCAAGTTCTGCAAGTGTATATCCAAGTACTTCGTCAGAAGGAGGCTTGCCCGGAGGAGAACTGGGCCTGGCAAGGAGAGTAGGATCCTGAGGAGCAGTCGAGTCAGCTGAATGTTGTCTAGCAGAAGAAGAAGAACCAGGATTGTGATCGACATTGGAATTCCATTCGGACCGCAGTGAATCGTAATTTCCAGAAGCTTTAATAAAACTACTTGGGAAGATTAAGTGATTCTTACCTACTGGACAATCCCTAATTTCATCTGTGGTCAAATTAATAACTTGACCGCTTATCATATTTATTTTTATTCGCGAATGATTTGAATCTGTCCTATATAATCCACGAAGAGTATCACTATAATCCATTATTGCAAAGACGTCACCATCGGATGTTGATAACACCATATATGTTTGATTTGGCTGGAGTGAGTAGGTCAAGTCTTCTATTCGAATTCGAATTTTCTCTACGGTAAGAAAAACAAATCTTCGAAATTCAAATCGCTGGTTTCGATTTGTGTAAGGGATAAGTCGAACATAACCAAGTTGTTCTATTGTACAACCAAGTACATGATCAGAAGGAGTCCTGCTCTGAAGAGTCCTGGAATGAAGTAGAGGTTCCTGAGGTTCGCTATGAGGATTCCATACGGACTGCAAGGAGTCGTTCATTTCAAAAGCTTTAATAAAGTTTCGTGGAAAGACTGGGTGCTTCTTGCCTACTGGACAATCCCTAATTTCATCTGGGGTCAAATCATCAACTTCGCCGCTGATCATGTTTATTTTTACTCTCCGACGATCTTTTGTTGCCCTATATATTGAACGAAGAAACCCTTTATAGTCCAATATTGCAAAAACATCACCATTGGATAGTGAAAATACAATTTGCTCATGGGTTGGCACCGGAACCACTGTATTTCGTTCTGTTCGCAATCTAATTGGTTTACCGACAGGAAAACAATATCTACGAAATTCGAATTGAATACGCTCATTTCTGCTGGGAATGAGTCGAATATATCCAAGATCTTTAAGTGAATATCCAAATACTGTAACAGAAGGAGGCTTACTAGCAGGAGACCTGGACCTTGCACGAAGACGAGTGTAGTCTGGAGAAAGCCGGTCAGTCGACTGCTGTTTGCCAGTAGAAGAAGAAGAACCAGGATTAAGTTTGCTATGAGGATTCCATGTCGATTGTGAACTACATTCTGCAAGAAGAAATAGGAGATTTTCTGTACCACCACATTTTTAAAAATGTATTTGACTGAATTAAACGTTTCCTTGCAGAAAGCATATTTCTAAAGTGTCAATCAGAGTAACATAAAACAATTTTTAAATATAATAGCTCCCCGCTGCACATTTTTCGTGTCAAACAAACCTCTTTTTTTAAGACGAAAAAAGACATGAAAAACGATATGAAAAAAAGTGAGGAGAGAAAAAACGTTTCTTTCTTTAAATCCCTATAAGTTTATCATAACAAATTTTTATATTCTCTTGAAAATCCATTTTGTGGTCAAACTATGCATGATACGAAAAAAGATGAATTAACAAAAATTGTTATCCCAGAAAATATCTACAATTTCGTTAGTAAAATTAAAGTGTGTGGAGAAACGACGAAAGTTACGAAAGGTAAAAGATTCAACAAAACCTGTTTACAAATGTCTGTCAAAATTCGAGTGCGCAGCGCGAGTGTGACGATGAGAATGTGTACCTGAAAGCCTACAGAGCTTCGAGAAACTTTATCTTTAACTGTACATAATTTAGTAGACAATTCAGAATATGAAGACGCATATAAATGCTGATATATAAAATAGATCTTATTTATAAAGTTTTATTCAAGCATTGCAAGTGTAAGGAATTAATATCAGAGCGTGAATCGCGAGATTCAACCGTCGCGCGCCCAAGGTGTATCCAAACCTATGAGCGGCTTGCACAGCGCGCGACGAGAATGTGCCCGTAAACCGGGCACATTTTTTTTGATAACTGATGTTTTTTGCGGTGTCTAGTTCTTTATTGTCATTTGTGAAAAAACGTTTGAATTCATCTACAATAAGTCTGATCATTTTTAAAATAATTACTACACAGGAAAAAATCTGAGCAAAGGCGGGTACGAGATACCATAGAACTAATATTATCCGCGTGAGCTCGACATCTATCGTTTCGAAAATGAAAGTACGGTGGTTCAATTTTTCTAGGACAAGCGTAATTCGGCTAGCGAACGCACGACGTAACAGTGTCCTCACAACATTGATTTTGCGGATGTGGGACCAGAATAATCCTACATGGGGAACGCGTGCGGTTCGAAGCTGTTACATCAGCAGTTCAGTAACACGAACCGGGATACGTTGATGCATCGTGTCACGCTTCTTGCGAACTGTTGGTATACCAGCATCGAACCGCACGCGTCCCCCGTGAATTAAGCTGGTCCCAGAAGAATGGAACCACCGTAGTTTCAGTTTCGAACCGATAGATGTCCAACCCACGCGGACAATATTGGTTCTATGGTATCTGGTACCCGCATCTGCCCAGGTTTTTTCCGTGTAGGTAACGGAAAAATGTAACTTTAGTTTATTTTATGGTATAATAACCATGTATATCTAAGACGTTATTATTTGTTACGTGATACACAGCAAAGGGAAAGTGCTTTTTCAGGAATAGTTTTAGGTATTACATTAAGATTCAGAAAAAACTCTCTTAAGTGCTACTAAAATGAGACCATTTGTGCGATTCGAGAACTGTTTGTTTCTATTTGAAGGTAACAGCGTGAAGCTCTGTTTTTTAAAAAGGCGTGAAAAAAATGATAACATAAAAAATAAATCTCTAGTTTTTATAGAATAAATATACTTTCACTTATTATATACAATATAATCATAATTATAGATAAATATATTATAATATTGTATTCACCAATGGCATTAAGGATGACCGGAAAAGTCAAAAAAATAGCGTAGACCCTCCTCATTTTTGTAGAGGTAGTGACGAAAATGACTAATCCTTTACTGAATAATTTGGTCAACAAGTATATCTGTGGAATATTCCATCGTATCATCAGATTTGAAACATATACATAAGTGGCCCGTATCTCACATATATGTGAGATAACGACGTTATTAGTGACATGATTTTCTTGTACAGATAAGAATATTATTTTTAATTTGTTATTGAATGTCGCCAAACGCATCAAGGTTCGACTTTTTTGGCCACACGTTCTAACTTATCAGCGTTTCACGCAGACAATTTTTCACCTGAAAAAGATCTATTAATAGAGCAATTACTTTTAAGGTAGGTAAATTTATGTCACAACAAATGTAGGTAAAAAGGACAGTTCTTTTCTTTACCAAAAATTACAGAAGAAAATAAATGTGAGATAAAAACTAACAATACTATGATAAAATACGTGTTCTTTATTTTGAACTACCCAAATCAAATATTTAGACAAAAAAAATAATCACATTTTACATGGATTTACTTTCAATTACAAGAAAATATGCACGTAATAAGTGCTCGTTAATTAAAATTACCTTCCGTAATACGTAAGATTTAAAAAAATGTGTACTGTGGTTTACTTTTGAAATAAAATACATTAGGTTTCATATTATTAAAAATTCTGTTCAAATATTAAGAATTACATTCTTTTGCAGAAAAACAGTTGCAGTGGGTAAACCTATTGCAAAGGAAGATCTTTAAAAAAGATACAGGACCAGTATCGTGCAACTATTTTGGCTTCTCAAAAAAATTAATTTTTTGGAATTTAAAGTTAAACCTGCTTTGTCATAAATTAATTTGAATAATTGAAGATCGACCTGTTTAGTTGAAAATTGAAGGTTTTCAGTTAACAGCTTAGCAATTTAGTTTTAAATTTATATACTTATTCTTTTTGTTTGGTATACAGTTACCTCTCGATTAGAGAAATTCATTTTATCGATTGTCTAGAAAATTATAGTTTTTTAGAATCGTTGACACTATTTGTGCCTCTAATTATTCAGTATTTTTGACAACAACTTCAATAGAAATTAGCCAAATTGATTTTCCTTTATTACATTTCTTAAGCTCTAAGAGGGAAGGCCACCGGTTTAAGATTATCAATCACATTCTTTTGATAAAATAAGAAATTGCATTTTCCGGCTAAACTGTGTAATTTAGACTAAAATAAAGCACACACATTTATTCATCTGAAACATATGGTTAAATATAAACAAACAATTTTTTCCTAAAAAGCATCTAGAAATTTAATTGAACAATTCCTTTCAAACTAAGTATATCACCAGCAGAATAAGAAGATCAGTTCTTTAAATCACCTAAAACTATAAAAGAAAATGAATGTGAAATCTAAAGCAAATAATAACGTAATAAAAATCGTGCGCTTAGAAATATCTACAAACTCGTTATTATCCACTTTTTAATAGGATGCGCGGTTTTTATTTTCTTACTTTTAAACAAAAAAGGACATTACTAGTGGAAAAATTAAATTTTTTGACCAATGACTTTAAGCGACTGTCACTTTCTTTCTTAAGTAAGTTGATAGTCGCTTTTAAATGATTTCAAATAATTTAAAAGGAGGTGAAATATTCTAAATGCATTTTAAAAATTTTCCTAGAACCTCGGATGACAAGAAACATTTTTATTAAGTAATAAATTTGTACAGGATCTTAGGAAAAATAACCAGATTTTGAATAACTATCCGTGAAATTCCCTTTTATATTCAAACCATGTAGGCAAGTAGAAAAATAGTTAAAAAGAAAAGTTCTTTTAATGATTTTAAACTACAAGGAAATATAAAAGTGACATTAATTTATTAACAAACAATCTAATGATAAAAAACGTGTGTTTTATTTCGTAATGTATGAATCTGCAGTTGCGTGAAGGGAAATAACCCAGAGAGATTCGACATTTCAGATTGAAATTTGAGCTGCTTTGCTAAAAATTAATTTTAATAATTGAATTTCTACCTCTTTTGTTAAAAAATTTACACATTTTTTTAAATTGATCAATTAACTTCGTGTGAATCTATTTCACAACTGGTTGCAAATTAATCATTTTTAGTTACCAGACCAACAATTTTGTTGTTTTATATGTTCTAGTTATTTTCGAATCTCTTACTGGATATGTGCCGCTAACAGTTCTATTTTTTATGTCAGTAGTTGTACCTTAATTTTTAAAAGAATTATCATCTTTTTAAACAATTTTCTTTAATGATTTTTTTTTTCAATAATTCCAAATTATTTTTTAAAAATAGTACTCTTAGCTCTAAGGAGCTTATCCAATCATTTCAGGAATTAAGGAATTTTCACGATTCACAGCACATTCCTAATCGCACGATTCGCTTAATCGAATTTATATTGAAGAAATTATTAACGTCTGATGTCAATAGCGGCTAGTCGACTCACGCGCGGGCTGTGGCGAGAGTCCCAGATCCGATTTATAATACAGTTCACAGGCGCCAAAAATAAAAACTAATCAATGAGTTAGATAGTATCATAGTATTATGCATAAACAAATAATAATACGCTCAATTACAACAGGCATGAAAAACAAATGTACTTTCTTGACCTTTCACTTTTTTTAATTCCACGAATTTGACACATCGAAAAATTCTCAGAATTAAGAATCCGTTGAATCTCAACCATTAGATGTTTGTGTTTTCTTTTACTTTTGTACAGTTTGTCTCAAAAATAGAACCATTCTATTGTACATCATATTAAATGACAACTCAACAAGCGCTCGAAACTGCGTAGAAGTATTGTCCAGCCGGGAAAATCTATTGATAAAAAAAGTGGCCGAAACGTACAACAAAATATACATTCGTATTTAGCTTGACGCGGCTGACAAATTTATCTTATGATACTTTTTCATTGGATAATTATTACTTCAGATAAACAATAAAAACTTACAAAATTTTCCGATTGTCTGTTTGCCGTTTGTTGATGAAAATGCTTACCATTTGTATGGTGTATTCTCAGTATATAAGCGAAGGCTTTAAATAACGCACTTTGTTTAAAAAGCTAATATGTTTTGTTTTTTTAATTAACCTATTGATTCCGAAAGAAAACCCCGTTTGGCCAACTTCGACCAGTGGGACGTACATCCAAAAAATATTAGTTGAAGTGACTTATCGCGAGAAAGTTGTTTACTGGACTTTGAAAGTTTTTCTGAAAATTTGAAGAAAGTCGGTCGAAAATTGTGGAAAAGGCAGCGAGTTTAAGACAACACACGCTGCCGCTTCAATGCTTCGCTTATCGGCCTTTGTTACTGAGCAGCTAGCCAGCAACGGCAAAGAGCAACAAAATGCTCTAGCGGTAGCGTGCGTTGATTTCAACTCGGTGTAATTTCCACAATTTTTGACTGATCCCACTGGTCGAAGTTGGCAAAACGTGGTTTTCGTTCGCAATAAATTTATTATTAAACAAAAACAAACATATTAGCTTTTTTAACAAAGCGCGTTATTTGAAGTGATCATATTATCCAATGAAAAAGTTTGATAAGAAAACTTTGTCGGCCACGTCAAGCTAAATACAAATGTATATTTTGTTTTACGTTTCGGCCTCTTTTTTTATCGATAAATTTCCCCGGCTGGACAATACTTCTACGCGGTTGCGAGCGATTGTTGAGATTTCGCATCCGTCATCTCAATTGAATCTCTCCGGATCAAAAGGTGATACGCGTGGATTCAGCCTGAGAACTATTGTCCAGAAATTCAATTTTTAAAATCGTTCGAATGTTAATTTCAAGGACTGGTACTTGTAAAGAATTTTAAGGCACATCTTTTTTTCCTTTAGCGAATATTTGGATGTTTTACAGTTTTTGAAGTAATTGATAAAGACTAGATTTTTCGAAAACAAAAAATTTCAATCTTTTTTCACATCAACTGGCGCTAACCCATTAAATTTCCAGAATTTATCATCATAATTAATACTAAATTACATTTTCAAGTCTTTTGAAACTAGTTGAGGAAGAAAAACGTAAATATTTTAATAAACAAAAAAGTTGTTAATTTTGTTGTGAGGCTTAAGAAAAATCATTAAATTCACCTTCAAGCGCTTCGTTTATCGACCAAATTTCAAACAACAAAAACTTGCAGTGACAAAGTTGTTTATTAAGGTTCAAAGAAGTTTTCTGGAAATTTTCAGATGAATCGAACTAATGGTTAAAAAATCATGAATGTCTTAAATTACAAACGGAAATCTTGACCCTGCTGGCCTATGCACGTGCATCCTCGGTCACAATTGTTTTGCAGCGGTCGTGAAGGTCAAGTCGGATACTAAATCAAAAAAATAACTGTTTGTAGTTTTCTTCTAAAATATACTATGAGTAAAGCAAAGAAGCAGTGAATTGATTATTTCTTAGAATACCTGCAAAAGTATTATTCTTGAGACAGGTTTATTTTAGTTAATACCCTACTAATTTAAGAAAGAATCTCAAACTGAATGAAGTTTAAAATATAGAAATATTTAAATAATTTGATGTTCAAAATATCTAATAAATCAATGATTTTAGTGATGATGTCTTGAGTATTACATTGTTATCAGATTCGACCTTCACGCCCGCTGCATCACGTTCGTAGCCAAGGAAGCACGTGCCTAGGGCAGCGTCAAGACTTCCGCTTGTAATTAAAAACATTCATGATTTTTCAATCATTAATGCAATTGATCTGAAAATTTCCAGAAAACTTCTTTAAACCTTAATAAACAACTTTGTCACTGCAAGTATTTCGTTGCTGAAAATTCACTCAATAAACGAAGCGCTTGAAGGTTGAAATTCATTATTTTTGCAAAGCCTCACAAAAAATTAGCCACTTTGTTGTTTATAAAAATATTTACGTTTTTTTCTCGAATAGTTCTAGAAAACTTTAACACGTAATTTACTATCAACAGAATCAACAAATTTTAAAAATTGGCTAAGTTAAGACGAGTTTACGTGAAAAAAGGTAAAAATTTTTTGTTTTTAAAAAATATATTTTTTTTTAATTTATTGAAAAATTATAAAACTTACAAATTTTTGCAAACAAAAAAAAGATGCGCCTTCAAATTCTCTAGAAGAATCAATTCTTAAAATTGAAATTCGTACGATTTGTAAAATTGACTTTCAGGACAATCCTTCTCAGACTGAATCCACGCGTATCCCCTTTTGATCCGGAGAGGTTCAATTGGATCCGAGAATCGCTACAGCCCGCGCACGTGTCGCTCAGGCATGAACAAAAAAAGATGTTTCTATAAAAAGGCACTCCACCTGAGTAATTCCCCACCTCCTTCAACCCCAAAACCGGATCAGGCTCAGAGTTTTACTTTATTTGTATTATAAGATTGAATAAACATTTCAAAGGCAAAAATTGTTTTTCGATTAAATAGACATATTTTATTCTATTATGTGAAAAATATTTTCATTTTATAATTTTTTTCTTAAACCTGATTTATACAGACATTCAGGCAAAGAAAAAGGTTGTAAATACATTTTTCGACGTGTCGTCTGGTTAGCTAGACTAAAATTTCTAACCTTTACAGCACGTGCGCAAATTATTTTTGATCCATTAAAACGTTTTAATTATGTACTTATTTGAATTTCCCGTCAGTTTTTTATTTAAGTCAAATTTAACGGACTTTATGGTGATGCTATTTGTTACCGGCGAGCACTCATCGACTGTCGTGTCTTAGCACAGATATGAACCATTATTCTCTGGCAGTAAATGAATGGTCACTGCACTACTTGCATTAAGCTTGAAACAAAACTTTAATACAGAATTCATCAAAACAGTAATACCTAGCCTCGTTGTCGTACAAGTGGCATGTACAATTATAGATAATATACATTTACCCTGCACAGTTCTTCGTACTGTCAAATGCTACAGCGCAACCGTAAGTACTATAGATGTCCATTGCGCAACCTAACTGACTTTCACCAACTATTTTTCCAGAAGTTTCGAGTACTCTGGGGAATCCCTGACACCCAAGATCGCCATCTGATTGGTGGCACCATCTGTCAGCGGCATCTTCAACTACATAGCTGGTAAAACAGATGTGCCATGTGTCGGCAACAGCTTTAACTACATAGCTGGGAAAACAGTGGCGCCATCTGTCGGATACAGCTTGAACTACATATCTGGTGAAACAGGGAGCCACCTTGCCAGCTTGGTCATGAATCCGTGGCAGTGATCTGCCTTACCGCAAAATTATCTTCTAAAAACCGCACTTTAACCCACAACAATAAAAGAAGACCCGGCTGCAATATAATGAGATAAAATATGTTGCTCCTAATATTAGTGGGAAGGCCCTTTGTTATTTCGACGTGTCGCGTCGCTTAAAGTGAAACCCAAGTATCCAAGGGCCTTCTCACTTTCAAGAAAAATGTGTTATATCCTCTGCTTATTGCAGCCAGGTGCCAATTTTTTATAACACAAACACAAGTACACAATAAAGTTCGTTTTTACTCGAGAAATTCGAAAACCTGACTGGCGACATTGCGCCTGCCAGACGACTGGAGGTTCATTACGCGTGGAGCGCTGTATCACTAATTGAAGCTATTATGTGGCTCACTAGAATATTCAGTAGCACTGTTTCAATTAAATGACTTACTGGATTTACAAGTGAAAGCTGGAAAATTACTGATTCGCAATTGATAATGCAACATACTGATTCAACCAGCGACAATTTCACTGGTTCAGTTAAAGAAAGCGCAGTTTTCGATTAGCTATAGATTCTGTGTTTATTTTTAGAAATGCTTTTCATTGAATTTACAGCTGGGATGTATAAGTGATTTTTGTATTTTTATTGTTGAAACTTTAAAGACATTGCAAATAATAAACAAATGTTATTCGTTCCTTTGTCATCCATCATTTGGTAGAAGACTTCCCTATTCACATTATATTTCAAATTTAATACGCATGGGCTTGACCAACCAAAAAATGATTGATAAGGAATATTATTTTATATAAAAAATTGCAATATCATTTTCAGCTATTATTTTTAAAAGCATTATTTTGACAATGGAATTAAATTCTTTTATAAAAAATGTGTTGTAGGTCATAAAGTGGTGTTTTTTCGTAAAACGTTAACTGCTGATACTTTTTGTTTGATTCAACTTTAGAAGTATCCTGTACAGGTTCCATTGTGAATTAAATTGCGACGGTGGTTCTTGCTCAGGAATTTGGCGTGCATGCAGGATTGTACTCTAAAGATTACCTCCACCGATTCGTGCGCAGGTTCGGTTAGAGGAATATTTGCAGGATCCACCGAGGATCATGAAGAGGACCTGTCAGCGTGAATTATTTAAATATGTTAAGTAAATTTGAGCTTTCTTTTAACACACAAAACAAGAATTTTCCGTTAAAACTAATTTGTTACTTCAAAGAAGTTGCAACAAAAAGGAACACCTTTGGCTTCAAAGAAACCCAAAAAGACGAATCAGTTCTGAAGGAGAAACTATCTCGATCTAGTGGGAACAAAATTTGGCGACCTCTTTACGACATCGCCACGCCATCTTTACGACAACTTTACGACATCCTATGTCCATGTCGTTAAGGTGTCTTCCCAATACCCCAAATACGTCGGATGATGTGACGATGTCTTTACGATATCGCAAAGACTAAAATAAAAGCCTAAATTTGTAGTATAGTGTCCATGAGATAAGATTCTATTGATTTATCAACGCTTAAGCTTCTCGTTCTAAGACCAGTGGACTTTTTTTCAAAACCAATCGTAAAACTTACACAGGAAAACGCCGATTCAGATAGAATTCTCATTTTGAGAGTAAAAGGTATTATTTCAAATGCAGAAAAAATGATCTACAACAAAAATGATTTCTCTGTTTTTATGCGTAGTCATAAACGACACCGTCGTGTTTTGATAAAATCGGCGATACTCCATTTTCACATATATCGAAAACCTTCCTTTTCATGTATGAGAATGGAATAATTATAATAAAGATGATAAAAAAATTAAATTTAATAGAAATATCTCAGAAGAACAACCTTGACACGTGCAATGTCGTTATCTCACCTGTAAGTGAGATAATTACTATCGCTTTTATCAGCGTTTCCTTTCATTAAGCACTAGCATATTCATCATACGGAATTATGTTATATTACAACCAAATTATTTATTAAAGAATAAAAATGTGCGAATTGTTGAACTTTAATTAACACAGACGAATTTTAAGAAAATCGTTGCATTTTTACGGTGCAGTTCAATTTTCAAGCCTGAAAGATGATTAAAATGCTAAAAAATATTATTTTTCTTTTTTATTATAATTATAAATATAGTAAGATGTACAAAACTTACATAGTTCAGACCAAGGAAAACACCATGATGTTGAGAAGATCCTTTATTCCATTATAAAAATTTTGCCGATGTTTCGAGAGTCAATTGTTCTCCTCAGCAGGAAAAAACATCAATCCAAAATCAATGTGAAATAAAACCGTTAAAATTATTTATAATAATTTTATTTTAAATAATAGCATAGTTTATTATAAATAATAGCATCTCGAAATGAACAGAAATATTTTATTTAAAATTTTTCATCTCTCGTAAACTTTTTTTCCTCTATATAGCTTCTTAACAAACTTAAAAAATTAAAACGAATCTTATAAATGATAGCATAATTTTTTAAATGGATTTTATGGACCATTTACAATAATCTTACGTTACTTAAAGTATGAATTTTCGCATTTTTTAATCAAAAGGACTGATTTTTCAAAAGACAGTTGGATTGTCAATCTTAGAAGGTGAATTATCATCCAAAACATTTATAGCCAACAAAAAGACGCATTTTCAAGAAACAACTGATTAATAATCAGATAATTAGTTTCGCTATTAAATAGTTCTTTATAGGGAAAAATGTTGTTATTCAGATACGTATTTGACCTTCGAAAATGAAGGTCAAAAATAAATTTGGCTTTTTTGCGAAATAAGACAATTTTTTTTAGTCTAGAACATGAAATCTGTAGTGGCTTTATTTCAAAATTGAAATAAAGTAAGCAGCTTTTTCAATCTTACATATTGCAGAAGGTTATTTTGTCCTGAACTCAAAATTATTACGTGTGAAACTTTTATTGATTTTAGAATGAAACATTGAAAACTGTAATTTTTTTCTTATTTTCTGTTAAAAATATTTGATCTTTGATTAGGATTTTGATTTTGATTTTGATTATGATAGTACAAAATAAAGGATACGCTTTTTATGATATGATTTTTTGTTCTTTATTTTACTTTAATTCTTCTCTGCCGTTTTACCTGATTGGAAAAATATTTTTAAGTGCTTTTGTTAATAAATAGATAGCAAATAGCGACGTTTTTCGTCTGAGTCAATAATTCATTATAAATAGACTTAGATATCAAATTTGACATACTTCAGACTGGATAAAAGACCCTAATGCTGTCAAGAGGGTCCTTTATTAAATTTTTTTTATTGTTGGTTATATATTCATGTTCCTAAAAAATTTTTGTCTCGAATTTGTTTTGTGTCATTATTATTTGAATTCTATCATGTTTAAATCAATAAAAATTACCAATAATTAGTCCTTATTATATATTGCATATACATACAAAAAATACATATATTATTATTTTTGTAGTTGTATACATAGTTTAATGAAAAAATTTCAATTAAAATTGTAGACCGTTTTAGAAGGAAAAATTTATTTTTGAAGATTTTACCTAACATCGCACAGTTTCACCGGAAAATGGATATTTAAAATTTTAGTAATATTTTTCACATTTAAAAAAAAAGTATATGTGTTATCAAAAAATTGTACCTGAAAAATTTCTAGATCGTTTTAAGATAAACAATTGTATGCGGTATATTTTATTTAAAATACATGGTTCCGCCGGAAAATTGAATTTTTGATTTTATCCGAAGCATGTCCAATGAATCTTCTTTCAAAAATAGATGTCCAGCTGAATCGCCTTCCCTTTTTGAGCATTGAAAAGTTTTCAAAGAAAAATCTAATCCACTAATTTCTTTGAAAGCTTTGGTGTTTACTTAGAACGAAGACAGACAAAAATCAAAGTAAAAATTATTGCGTCCTAATCAATGGATAAAAAATGTCGAATTTCGATTAAATGGGCGACAATCAGTTTTCACATAAAACCAACACCTTCCATTTGCGATAAAAATATCATAATTATATGGATCTTATACACAAGTGCTGAATGATGTCATCTGCGAAGGACAATCTTGATACGAACAAAGTCGTTATTTCACATATATTTGTGTAAGATAACCGCTACTTGTATGTATATATAAATCTATATTGCTATTCGAATGTGCTAATAGTGTTCCTGAAATACAGTTGGCAACCAAGTTATTCACTAAAGCATTAACCAGGTCTTTCCAATCTTTGCGAAAATGCGGGTGGTTCATACTTTCGTTTTCATTTCGGCGGTCCTTCTAAATTCTATTGGTGAATATGATAATATACTATACCTAATAGTAATCTAATAGCCATTTGTATATTTACACATTCACAACTATTCATTTCGTTTATTACAGTACCTTTTTTTTCGTGTCCTCTTTTCAATGAGATAATTTCATGCTGTTATTTTAAATGCAACATGAAGAAGTGTTCCGGCATGCCAACAGTGTTTTCATTTTAGTACCAAATGAGAACACCGTGTATGGTGCCAAAAATGAAGGCGTCTTAGATATACGTGGCCATTCCGTGCTTATCAGTAATGCCAAAACGGCAAAGTATAAATGAATTCGAGTTACAAATTAGCAGAGCAAATTTAAAATAACCTTTCGACTGCCTAATTATTATTTCAAAAATGATATGAATAATGGCGAAAATTAAAATATATTTTTTGTTAATTAAAACAAAGAACTTAATGTGCATAAATTCTAAAAATAACAAGAAGAATCCAACGACCAAAAGGCAACCACCATCGAATGTTCCTATCAAAATTTGAAGAAAAAACACAAAGTGCTTATCAGAAGTGAATAAGAGGCATGTTTACAACAAGATGAATTTATTGGCCTTTTTAAACATCAGTTTTTTCTTAATCACAAATTTGTAAGCAATGATAAAATACACGAGAGTAATTCTAATTTGATCAATCAACAAACTTATATTCAAGAGCAAAATTTAAATGAAAGAGCTTTGTTGACCCAAATTGTTCGCACGATAGAAATTTTAATTATAAGATTTCTAAAGGTATCTTGATAACAATAAGTATTCTTACAAACATGCCTGATATAAATTGCATGCATGCTGATAAGAATAATATTATTATTGTTTGTATAAAAAAATTATATTTTGTTAGGGATATGGAGAACTTACTTTGCAATCATGATAATTTTGATTTATTAAATGAAAATCCTTTAAAAGAATTAAAAAGAGACACTTTCAAGATGCTTAAAAATTGGAGAAAGAAACGACTTTTAGGAAAAGATATAAGAGTATACTCCTTGATTTGATTGAACAGGGAAATTTAAATAGATGGGATAATATTCGAAGACGTACTCGAATATGTCAAAAAGAATTTTTCAAAGAGATAATTATTATTATGAACTAAACTTTTTTTTAATTTGATGGATCTTTTCATAGAAAAAATTTGTTACGCTCATTGGTGCAATCTTTTCTCCGATTTTAGCATAAATTGTTATGGAGGATTTGGAGGTTTTTGCTTTTAAGAAGTTAGGTTTAGCTTTGCATTTTTATCTTGGATATGTTGATGATACCTTTGTATGTGTTCCTCTGGCAAAGTTTCAGATGGTTATCAATGCTTTTCACAGTTTTGTATCCAACACTTCAATTTACCCATAAAATGGAAAGGAATAATACAATCAGTTTTCTAGACACAGAAGTAATTAAAGGTTAGGATGGTAATATCATCAACAATTGGTACAGAAAAAATACGTATTTAGGTAGACAATTAAATTTCTTTTTTGCGCATCCTTTTCAAAACAAAGTTGCAGTGATCAAAAACTTAGTTGAAAGAGCTTTGGGTTTTTCACATACAGGGTCTGTTCAAAAAATACGCGGATTGAGGTGATAAAAAAAATGTACTTTATTTGGAAGTTACACGTCGGGGTCTCCTTCAAAATACTCTCCTCAACAGTGTTTCCACTTGTTGAAACTGTCCTGGTACGCTTCTTTTGTGATGGCTTTCAGCTCCTTCGTCGCATTTGCCTGAATCTCCGAAATCGTCTCAAAGCTTCTTCCTTTGAGGGGTTTTTATAGTTTTGGGAACAAGAAAAAGTCACAAGGAGCAAGGTCAGGTGTGTATGGGGGGTAGGGAAAAACAGTAATCGAGTTTTTGGCCAAAAACTCACGAGTTCTCAGTGCTAAGTGAGCTGGATCGTTGTCGTGATGGAAAAACCAGTTGTAACTTCTCCACAGTTCTGGCCTTTTTGTAATTCGTGACAAAAAGTTCTCATCTTTATCTTAACGATCAAGCAGTTCCTGACAAACCCGGACGCGATTGGCTTTTTGGTCGTCGGTCATCAGGCGTGGCACAAATTTCGCAGTGACGCTGTGCATCTTCAATTTTTCGGTCAAAATCTCGTAACAAGATCCAACTGATATCCCACACTCTTCGGCAAGCTCCCTAGTGGTCAGACGTCGATTTTTGCACGAACTTATCGACACCAAGCGGATTCTCCTGAAACCAACTCGAGCCGCGAAATTCAAACAGTTCGCGTACTTTTTGAACATACCTCGTATTTTATTTCACAAAGGAAATTAGAATATTGTTAAAAATATTCTTTTTCGGAATCTTTGTTCACAAAAGTTAATTGAGAAAAATATTAAAATTAGAATTCAACAAATGAAAAGCAGACAAAGCTATATTTTGCCTGCAGATAACCGGAGGGAATTGGGAGCGTATAATTACTTTAATCAAATCCAATTAATTTTGAGTTTGAAACATTATCAAGATTTCGAATGTGATACACAAGTTTCTCTCTTTATTTATTTTATCATAAAATGAAGTATAAATACTAAAAACTAAACATCAACTCGTTTTCGTACTCTTAAAGCGCACACTTCAACTTCATTTTTACATTCTCATCCTAATGAGAAGGTATTGGTTTTATGGAAAATTTCACTTTGTCGGTTGTCATCAAATTGTACTAAGAAACTCTACACATTCATCCTCATGACTTTTTTCTATAAAAAGAAAATTATCTGAGTTGAAATGAACATTTGAAGCCAAACAAAGAATAATATAAAAAAAGTCTAGATAAGAAAAACGTTGCTTTTTGAAAGCAAAAAATAAAATTTTTTGGACTAACGACACAAGCTACGAAAAAAATTATACAAAACTTCTTCCAAAGAAGAGCTATAATTTGTTATATGACACGTAGTTTTTGCTGTAGTCGTAAAAAATGACATTCAAAATAAAAATATTAAATTTTTTTTTAAATAACTTTATTATCAATCATTTTTTGATAGAACGAGTAGATTTTCTTTCAATCGTAAAAAATAAGATTAAAAATAAAAAAATAAAATTTTTGGAAAAAGGACAGAAAAGACGAAAGAGGAGATAGGATCCTATATAGGACCCTTTATAGGTTCCTGCATGAGACCCGATACAAATGCTCAGTAGTTTTTCTTTAATCGTGAAAAAGACCCTCAGCGAAAATTCTTTCAGCTCTGTAACAGTTACCCCAATTGTTGTGGAATTTTCCCGAAGTTATTTCGAGGAATATTCTGAAAATGTGAATCAAATTGACCGACATGTTTAGGAAGTTTTGCCGAAAAATGTTCAGGGAAAATACCCTAAACACTGAAAAAATTACCGAAACATTGAGTTCATTGTATGCGACTAATTAGAGAATTTCATGGTAATAGTTTCAAAATATATTTCGTATCAAGCAGGCATATTTGGATTGAAATTTCTAAATCTTTTTAAAAAATTTTTTCTTCATTTTTTTTATAATAGCTTTATTTTCAACCTATTAGGACGAATTTGTTCGGAGATAGCTTAATTTTTCAATGTAACAACGTACATTTAAAATCACAATATCATTTTTAACGACAAGATACGCATTTTCAACCAGATCTTAGAACATAAAATAATACATTTTGCTATTTCCCACCAAACCGCGGGAATTTATAACAATGAGTAACATTTTCAATTCGGAGAGAGGAATTTTCAACAAAATAGGCAATTTTTAACGCAACAATCAAATTTTAAAGCAAATAAGATTTATCTTCAGGAAAAGAATTAAATTTGTTAATAAAATGAATTACTTTCTAGCAATGATTACAGAATTGTTAATCAATGGTTTAAATTTTCAACCTACAAAGATACTTTCTCCAAAATAGTCGAATTTTTTAATGTTTAAAAAAATGTTTTTGAAAACATTGATTAAAAATTTATTATCATATTTTTAAGTTATCTCGTTCGTACAGTCTTGAGACTCGCCAAACCATAAACAATCAGGGCTGTGAGAATCATTTCTGTTGGATTTTCGACTGACAAAATATTTGAAAAAATATTTTTACCATGTTCGTTTTATAATTTCATAATGAAGGTGACAATGTTTTTGCTCGAAAATAAAAATTGACCAAAATACTGATATTTAAGTATGTGCGGACATATGTCTGGACTGCTATTTTACTCGAAAAAAATTCCCGTGTCTTTCTCGGTTTGCAAAAATTTTTCACGGTCAATCAGATAAGAAAATGCTTACTCTAAGGCTTAGAATTTTTTCATTTCAAGTAATAAGAAATTTCCAAATACTCATTCTAAAGTGAACTAAGAAGGAGACAAAAATGAAATTGATTTCAAACTTTTTTTGCAAATGCGATGCTGGTTTCACAAACAGCTTCTTAAGATCATAATAATATTTAACCCAAAACGCAACTAAGATTAGTTTATTAGAAGTGTATTAATAATAATTCTAAAGTTCTTTCAAATTTGATAGAATAAAAATAAATGAATTATTTGAAGTTTACTAGTATTTCAAGCGAATTTGAAGAAATGCAGAATAAATTTCCAAGGTAAAACCATGAACTTAGGTTAGCCAGTAAAAACTAATTAGAAGCATATTTTCCTGAAAGAATTGTGTCTATCAAAAAATGTTTGTTTTTTTAATTTTTTTTGTATAGCAGAAAATCGTTAATTGGCATTAAGCTTATCATAGCGTTTATACATTATACTGTTTTAAGCAAAAAAATATTGAATACAGTCGAAGATATAGACAAAAAATGAGCAGACTGCAAAAATTTGTATATTTTTTCTTACAGAATGTAGCTCACATTCCACCGGGAATCCTCAAAGCAAACTTAATCCTGGTTCTTCTTCTTCTGCTAGAAAAAACGATTCGCCTGATCGGCTTTCTCTACACGAGGCTCCAATTCGTGACAGGTCAAGGTCTCCTGCTAATACGCCTCGTTCTATTTCAGTACTTAGATGTTCACATACACAACTTGGATATATTCGACTCATTCCCAGCAAAAATAAAAGCATTCAATTCGAATTTCGAAGATATTATTCTCCTGTTGGAAGACCAATTAGACTGCGAACAGAAAACTATGCATACGTGCCCATGCCATCAGGAGAGCATATTGTATTATCAACATCCAGTGGCGACTCTTTTGCAATACTCGAGTATACTGGGATTCTTCGTGGAATGTATGGGACTAATACCGGTTATCCAAGAATAAAAATAAATATTATAAGCGGTGCAATGGAGAAAATGACCCAGGATGAAATAAGGCTTTGTCCAGTGGGAAAAAATTTTCCAATATTCCCAAACAGTTTTATTAAAACTTATGCAAATGACGACTCCCTACAGTCCGTATGGAATCCTTATAGCGAACCTGAGGAGTCTGCTCTTGATGCTAGGTCCAGGTCTTTTCCGGGCAGACCTACTTCTGATCGAGTACTTAAACATACAATAGAAGAACTTGGTTATGTTCGGCTTATTCCTTGCAAAAATCACAACCAGCAATTTGAATTTCGAAAATTCGTTTTCCCTACCGATAAACGATTTCGAATGAAAATAGATAGTATGAGCTATTTGTTAGGGACAGACCAAGAATATTTGGTGTTATCAACATCTGATGGTGACGTTTTTGCAATAATGGATAATAGTGAAATTCTTCGTGGAATATATCGTACAGATAGATATTATTCGCGAATAAAAATAAACATGATAAGCGGCAAATTTTATGATATGACCCAAAATGAAATTAAGGATTGTCCAGTAGGCAAGAATCACCCAATTTTCCCAAACAGTTTTATTAAATCTTTTGGAAATTACGATTCACTACATCCTGAACGGAATAACATTAGCGAACGCATTCCCGGAGAATCTTCTACTAGACAACATTCACCTAACCGAACTTCTCAAGAGCTCTCTCTTCATTCCAGGTCAATTTCTCCTCCAGGCAGGCCTCCTTCTTATGAAGCTCTTGGATATGCACTTGAAAACCTTGGATATGTTCGGCTTATTCCTCTGGCAAATCAGAACAGGCGATTTGAATTTCGAAGATACGTTATTCCTGCTAATAAGCCAATTCGATTGCAAATAGGACATACCTATGTGCCAGTGCCAACCCGAGAATATATTGTATTATCAACATCCAATGGTGACGTTTTTGCAATACTTGAGTACACTGGGATTCTTCGTGGATTATATGCAACAAGTAATGGTCGCCCGAGAATAAAAATAAACGTGATAAGCGGTGTAGTTGAGAAAATGACCGCAACTGAACTAAAGGAATGTCATGTAGGTAATAAATTCCCAATCTTTCCACGATGGTTTACTGAAGATGTTTCATATGAAGATTCTCTGCAGCATGTGTATCATTAATTCAATAAAAGAAGATCAACTAAAATCTAATACTCTCAAAAGCGTACCGAACTTTGTTTTTAAATATACAACTTAGATTACTTCTTATTTTCTGCGTGAAGAGCGAAATTAATGAACAATTTTTAACTTTGGAAGATATTGGTTGTTTGTTAAAGTCGCGTGGCATCATTATCCACAAGCAATGAGAGACACAGCAGGGCGAGATTTTAAAAAAGGATTTCATTATGTTCCAAGTGATCCTGAAGTATTTCAAGATATTTAATTAGATTTCTTCAAAAATGTAGATCAGATGATTTATTATGTGAAAAAAACTTCACAGAAATAAGGACTATTTATTCATGCATGCATTTCGTATCTTATTACGTCTTGATAAAATCAAGTGTATTTTTCTATTGAATACTTAGTAGACGATAATATCGTATCTGCAGTCAGCACACTTTTCCTGTCATAGGTATTCAAATGCAGTTATTTTTCTAATCCGTATTCCGAATAAAATATATGTAACTGGTAATTACATTGCAAAGAAAGCGTCTTATAATTCCTAAGGCTTCCTTTCTTTCTGTGTTAAAAAAAATAAAAAAATGAAGTAATTAAAAAAACTGTTTGTAAATCTCCAGAATTGTCCCCGAAAAATTCTAAAGAAAAGAAAAACTAAAAAATTAAATAAGCTATTCTTAAGAGTCTTATTATTAATCATTATTTTCCTGTTTCAAGGAAGCTGGCAAAAGAAAACAAAAACTCATTATAAAAATTAATAGTAATTGTTTAAAAATATCACTATGCTCTAAAAAAGGTAAGTTCAATTTCTCAGACAAAAAACACTGAACGGGTACCGCCCCACATAACGCAAGAGATTCGAAAAGAACTGGAACTTTCTACATAATTGATGAAATTAAATTTTATCAAAGTAGTTCGACATTCAGCATGTAGTTAAATTTCTAAGCGAGATGATCGATATACTACCGAAAAAGGCAAATTAAAAAGAAAGTATAAAAATTTAGAACCGTTGCGGCCAACTAATTTGATATATCTTATAATTAGTACAGCTTCACTCATTTTAATTTAAAGTTTCGGTAATGTTCGTAATTTCTCGTAGCCTATCGGAATCGCTTCCTCTTTTGCACTGTCTTGTCGGCGAATCTTCAGATAGATTTTTCAACGCAAAATGTTGTTCCAACTAATAATCCTATTAATTCGTATATGAATTCTATATCTCAGATTAATCCAAGCACGCCTCCAAATAATTTATTATCCAGTAATTCAGCATCTTTCGCTACTGGTGTTTTATCGAATCACTTATCGATCGTCAGTTTAGAATGACCTAGCTAATTGCTTATTGCTCATGAAACTATTTTTGAATGGATTCTGATTGTTTCTTATACTGACTCATCGATACCATTCATAAAAACGCTTGCAGTTCACCATTTTCACGATATACGTGATATATCAAAAAATTTGTCCCCGTTTTGGGAACTTGAGGAATTCCCCGTTAAACGCCATTTAACAGAGGACGAACAAAAATGTGAAAATCATTTTCAAGAGACTCATTTACGTAATTCAGACGAAAGATATATTGTTCGCCTTCCATTTAAGGATGGACCTCCTGGAAATATAGGATGGTCAGATTCCAGAACTGCTAAACAGTTTTATAATTACGAAAATAAATTGTTGGCACAACCCGAACATAAAGCGAATCAGCGAATACTCTTCCGTAGTAATGTAGATGAGCGTCTCATTCCACATCGTATATTAACGGTGACCAATGGAGCTGCGTCTGCCCCATTTCTTGCTCTTAGAGTTTTGCAGCAACTCGCTTCTGATAAAGAAGATTCTAATCCACTCAAGGCTGAAATTTTGTGGAATAATTTTTATGTTGATGACGCTTTGTTTGGTGCACATACCTTGGAGGAGGCCCATAGAAGACAAATCCAGTTAATAGACATTTTGTCCCGAGGTGGTTTTTCTTTAGATAAATGGGCTAGTAGTTATCCACTACTATTTACTATACCAAACGAGCGTAACGAACTTGTTCTATCGAACTCAGAGCAGGTATAATCTATTCGAGTATTATATTATCGTGGAATCTAGTCTCTGATTACTTTAAAATTCGGATAGATATTTCTTCGACTGAAAAGAATACTAAGAGATCTATTTTATCAACTATAGCACGAATGTATGATCCATTAGGATTTTTGATATTAATTATAATTAGAGCGAATATATTAATGCAAGAACTCTGGCTGTGCGGATGTGATTGGGTTCAGAAATTACCAGAAGACCTTGAAACATTTTGGCGTGATTATTGTTCGGAGCTGGTCACACTTCAAAATCTTTCTTTTCCGCGTTGGGTGTAAATTTGTGCAAACCAATGTGAATATCAGATTCACGGGTTCTCAGATGCATCTCGCTTGGCTTACGCAGCTTGCGTTTCTCTGCGAGTTGTATATTTCGATAGAAAGTGTGTCACTTTGATGGTGGGGAAGTCAAAGGTCGCACCATTGAAGTCAATTTCAATACCAAAATTGGAATTATGTGCAGCCGTACACCTCGCAAGGTTATCCAATATATTATCGAAGCCCTAAAATGAAATTTAATTCTAATCTATGCCTGGTCAGATTCTTTAGTTGGACTCGAATGGTTGCAAAAATCTCCTTCACGGTGGCCCACCTTTATCGCCAATCGAGTGAATAAAATTATCACTCGTATTCCTAATGTTTCATGGCGACACATCCCATCTTCAGATAATCCCGCTGATTGTGGATCAAGAGGAATACCACCCTCAGAATTGCCAACACACCCTCTCTGGTGGACAGGCCCTATTTGGTTACTGCTTTCTGCTGAAAAATGGCCACAATCTTACATTAAAACAAATCCTGAAAGGAGATTTCCAAGCAAACCGTTGCCATCGTTGACATGGTTACGCACTTAAGATCCAAACCATTATCAGATTTGAAGTTCTTTGAAAGATATTCGAAAAAAGTATACATTATTTAAAGAAGAACCCGATTATTATAGAAAAGCTAAAATTCATTGGCTACGCGTAGTTCAAGTTTCGGCGTTTTCTGATGAGTATAAAAACTTACAAATAAAACGGAACACTTCAAGGTCAAGTTAATTAAGAAAATTAACTCCATTTTCAGGTAATAATAATTTTAAAAGACTTGGAGGGCGCCTACAATTGTCTACGCTCTCTTATGAGGAAGAGCATACTATTATCCTTGTAAACCATCCCATTGTATTGCTCATGGTTCGACATGCTCATCTCCGCACTTTACATGGTGGAGTTTAATTAATGACTCGAGTCCTCAGACAAGAATCTTGGATAATTAATCGCGGTCTCTGATTAGAAAATACATTCGTGATTGTGTTTCTTGCGCAAAAAAGCGAACCGCAATCCCGATTCACTTGATGGGAAGTTTACCTTCAAGTAGGGTAACGCCTTCGCGACCATTTACTAATTGTGACGTTGACTATCTTGGGCCTATTGACGTTCTTAGATTCAGAGGCAGAGGAAGTAGGTCCTACTACTACTTTTCAGGGAGCTGATCGCGAATTGCGCAGAAACTTTAAAATGGTAACTAGAGATCCGAATATATGTAATTATTTTGCAGCAGACGGTCTTATCTGGAAGATGATCCCCCCAGGAGCATCTCACTTCGGAGGTCT
Organism: Belonocnema kinseyi; assembly: GCF_010883055.1. Lineage (NCBI taxonomy): Eukaryota > Metazoa > Arthropoda > Insecta > Hymenoptera > Cynipidae > Belonocnema > Belonocnema kinseyi. The sequence goes on from NC_046658.1 coordinate 155,539,405, forward strand.
TTAGGAAGCTGGGGTCAAAAGTACAAAGCAGCATCTCAGACGCTCAGTTGATGATAAAAAGTTAACTTTCGAAGAGCTTACTACGCTCTTATGCCCAATAGAAGCCTGTTTGAATTCATGGCCAATAAATATTGAATCTGATTCTGTGCCTGACAATTTCGTGCCTTTGATCCCAGGTCATTTTTCAACAGGGGGTCCCATTTTATCACTACCAGAAATGCCATACCTTGATGTAGAGGACGGTCGTTTAACCTCTTGACAATGCTATAGAAAAAGTTTCAGAAATTCTGAAAAATCTGGTCTACGGATTATTGAAATACATTGCAGCAGCGTTTTAAATGGGATCAAGCTCATTCTAACATAAAACCTAATGAATTGATTATCCGTCGTGAAAAGCTTCTCCCTCCTACGAAATGGAATATGGCTCGTGTCCTGAAATGTCATCCGGGCCCTGACGGAAAGGTCCGTGTAGTAACTGTTAAAACTACAAAATCTAAATTAGACCGTCCAATTACGCAGGTGTGTCGATTGCCAGTATATTCTCATTATTTAGATGATAGTGAAATTTATAATTGGATATAAGCTGTAAGCAGTTATTGGTCGTAAATTTGAAATTTTAATTGTGTCTTTAATTTAAACCAAGATACAAATATTATGTGCGATCGGTTATAATTAACCAAAGTGGGCGGTATGTTGCGGTCAACTAATTTTATATAACTTATAATTGGTATACCTTGACTTATTTTAATTTAAAGTTTCGGTAATGTTCGTAATTTTTCGTAGCCTATCGGAATCGCTTCCTCTTTTGAACTGTCTTGTCTGCGAATCTTCAGATATATTTTGTCGTGCTCATGATCACACTGAACGATGTGAGAACTCATGATTTCTCGGTTTTTGCAAATCTGATCTCTTGGATTATTACTTATTATAATTATCGAGAGTGAAAAGGACTGATAAACTATGTACGGTGAAGATGCTGGTTTTACAATAAAGTGTGTGATTATGTAATTGCATTAATGACTGCGTATAAATATTAACATTCCTTTCTGCATTTCAATTCATATGAGTGATAGTTATTTCATTTGAGGTCACAATCCAAATTCTGAATAAAGTTACAAATACGAGAAAAAAATAAAATTGTTGAACTTCTAAGTTATATTATTAATTTTAAAAGAGGTAGGCTCTTAACTAATAAAATTAATTTTAACAAAGGGGTTGAACTTCAAAAGTAAAAAAGTTAAATTAAAAAAAAAATAAGTCGAAAAATTCGCACGATCGTAGCCATGCACGTTAACTTAAACTGTTATCTTTTCATACAAAATAATTACGATGTCAGCTGAAGGCCTATTTCAAAAGTAAACTAGGGTATGCATTATTTCAGATCACATCTTGTACAGTCGATCATTGCCCGTCGAACACACTTATTATGTGTATACTTCTTTTCAAATTGAAGGTAACAACATTGATAATCGTTAGTAAAGAACCATTTGAAGCCTTAATTATTTGTAAATCAAGGTAGTTTTTAACATTGTTTATTTCAATTTCATGATTGAATTTTATGCTCTCATTTATATTGTTGAACACGTTCACAAGGTCAATTTTTTGGAAGGAACAATTGCTATGATTTCGTCGACATATCTTTCATACAAGATGTGTGTGAAATCTAATAAATCAAGAGCCCTTTTTTCAACATCTTGTAATATTAAATCAGATACTACCGGAGATAAGGGGGAACACATGGGACAACCTGATATCTGTTTATAGAATTTGTTATTGAAAGAGAAAGCAGTGCCATTTAAAACAGTTCCAGTGGCTACTAATAGTTCATTCTTCGTGATTTTTGTTAAATTATGATTTAAGATAAGCTTTTCTTTGATACAATCTAAAGCAAGATCAAGCGGGATGCTACCAAACATCGACACAATATGTAAGGAAACTACTGAGTGAGTTTTAGGTACACTAATGTTTTTTAGAATTTCTTTAAGTTCCCAACTATTTTAAAAAAAACCAATGTTTTGTGAAACTTGTTTTTTTAAACTTATAATAACGTATAAATTATTTTAAATGTGACACAAAAAATTGGCGCGTATTGACTCCAAAATTGAAATGATTGTTGTTGCGCTTACAAATAATTTCAAACTAAGGTATTATCTTTTAAAAATATTTTTTACTCATAAATAATAACTCTTTTTAACTATTTATATTTATTTTTATTATGTATCAGCTTATTATAATAATTATTTAGATACTCTGAAAAGGCACGCAGTGCCGCCGAAACATCGTCCAAATTTTAATTTTGTTCTAAAAATAAATGGAGTTGAAATTATAGCTCTAAGTTGATTTTATTTTGCCGTGATCGTAAGACAGAAGAAATAATTTTCTATAATTCATTATTGCATTGTCTGTCGAAGATTAGTTTGATTTAGCGTTTCCAAATCTTTATATCAAAATTTGAAATGATCTCATTTATAATTTAAAGCATGCAGAATTGAAAAATTTTCTTTTGAAGTCAAGAATTTTCAATTATACTTCTCAAAATTCAACTATGTTCAATAGAAAAATTGTTTTATTTTTTAACTAAGTTTTAAATTCCTAACTTTTTAAAACATTTTTAAAATAAAGAAAAAACTTCAATATTTAATGCCTAGTTCTAAAATTTGTTAATTTTTACAGCTTGAATTTCAGAAATGATTGTTTTTAGTTTTCATTATTTTTATTCTAAATATTGTTCTTTTCCAACTTTTACGCGTCTAAAATATTTTGAATTAAAACGTATTGAATTTAAAATAATTTGATAAGTTTTCTTCAATTTTAAACGCTTCCAATTCGAGATTATCAACAGCAAATGATAGTAAAGACGGTGGTCTCGACATGTGAGAGCAGGGAGGCGCTCGATAGCTAACATTGCAGTAGCTCTAATACAATTTCTAATTACAAATTGAATTAATAAATAATAAGATCATAAATTAAAACAATGAGTACAATACTACCATCCTCTATTGATTTCTGGACCTCTTTAAAAATGAAGTTTTTTTTTCTTTTTGCAATAAACCTACATTTCTAGAGCATAAACTGCGGAGAAAGCTCCAACGAATGTATCGTTGATGTCCTTTTCATTCATGATCATTTCGAACTCCTGCTTGATTTGTTTTAAATTTATCTAAAATATTAAAAGTAATTTAAAAACACATTTTCATTGAATTTATTAAATTAAATTTCGAACTTAAATTTCTGATTTAAATAAATAATGTAAAACATAAAGAAGTTCAAAATTATTCTATTCAATAAATAATTTAGCATGAAATATATCTGGAATAATAATTTTGAAGTAAATAATTGAAAAATGTTTCAAATCAATCTTTCTTCTTTTTATAAGTCTTCTTATTTTTTATTCATTTCCTCTTCTGACAACAGTTCGAGATTTTTATAGTCGTCTTTCTTTCCACAAGAATTGACAGACTTCTTCTTTTCATATAATATTTTTTTTCCGAATCCTGGATCTTTTTCCTTGCATTTCGTAAGCTCACTTCTAAAAATCCTTTCCTGGTTTTCCGATAAAAATAGTATTCCTATAAAAAATTCAAGAATAAACGTGATTTTGAGAGTTTTTTAAAATTTGATTTTAGAATTGATTGATTTTAGATTTTTAGATTTTAGAACTGATTTTAGGAATGTTAAGAATGAACATGATTTTGAACAAAATACAAAATGTGCTACGTAACGACGGAAGAGAAATTGATGGTTTGTAGGAAATTTCACGGCCTTTTACAGTGAAGTCCATAAAACAAATCAATATAATCAATAAAATATTAATTGAAGACTCGTAACGAAGTGAAGATAATTATTTCATAATTTTATTTATTTTGGTTCTTTTACTTACTGCTTTCTTATACTATATAGCAGTGATGCCAGATGAATTTTGGGCTAGCGCTTCGCCGCCTAACATACCAAAGTTTCCATTATATGTACACAGCTATTTTAAATTTTCCAGCAAATGAATTAAAGTGAACAAAATTCACAATTGATGTGAACAAAATATTATTGTTAATTTGCTAAATGAACAAAAAGAAACCTATACATCTTTCGGGAAAGATACCCTGATCGGGCTGCACTTCTGAGAAGCAAACAGGCAACAAGCAGCGTTTCTGCAACGCAACGGTTACATTTCTGTAACTAGCTTGTTTATTTCTACACCTTCCTTTTATTAATTTGTATTTCATTGGTTATTATTGCATTCATTATATTTATTAAATAATTTGAAACAATTACGTGCAGATACTTTTTTTAAATACAAGGTCAAAACCCTCAAAACTCAAATTTTTCTTTTGTTTACGGTTAGTAAATTTTCAAACAGTGATTTTTTATAAACATTGTGCTTATATGATATTATAAGTAACAAATGAAGCACATGTGTTTTATCATTTTGTTGTGTATTAATTGTTTCACTTTGATTTTCTTTTGTAGTTTTAGAATATTTGAACAACTTTTCCTTCTACTTATTTTTCTTGTTGCATACATAGTTTCAACAATTCTCAACTATGCAGGAATTTGGCGAAGGAAACTGTACATGACCCTACAAAGAAATCTGCACGGGAAAAAAACCTTCGAAAGTATTCTCTACAGGTTCCTTTGAAAATTAAATTAAGACAATGGTTCTTGTTCAGGAACGTTTATAGGGTTCTTTACGTGAGCTCCTCAATCAGTGGATCCCAAATGTCAAATTTCGATTAAATAGGCAACAATCAGTTTTCACATAAAACCCACAGCTTCCATTTGAGATCAGAAGGTCAGAATTCTAATGATTGCAATAAAAAGTGTAGAATGATGTCATTTACTGCGAAGGACAATCTTGATACCAATAAAGTCATCATTTAACATTTCCTTAAGATAACCGCTACTTGTGTATGTATTTATACTTGGATATGCCAATAGAGTGTTTCTCAGATACAGTTGTCAATCTAGTTATTCACTGAAGCATTAACCAGGTTCTTCTAATCTTTGTGAAAATGAGGGTGGTTTACAATTTTGTACAGGTTCTTTTAAAAATTAAATTAAGACAATGGTTCTTGTTTAGGAACCTTTATAGGGTCCTTTACGGAAGCTCCTCAATCATGGATCCCAAATGTCAAATTTCGATTAAATAGGCGACAATCAGTTTTCACATAAAACCCACAGCTTCCATTTGAGATCAGAAGGTCAGAATTATAATGATTGCAATAAAAAGTGTAGAATGATGTCATTTTCTGCGAAGGACAATCTTGATTCTAATAAAGTCGTCATTTAATATTTCCTTAAGATAACTGCTACTTGTGTATATATTTGTACTCGGGTATGCCAATAGAGTGCTTCTAGGATACAGTTGTCAACCAAGTTATTCACTGAAGCATTAACCAGGTTCTTCTAATCTTTCTGAAAATGAGGGTGGTTTATAATTTCGTTTTCATTTTGGCGGTCATCCTAGTTTCTATTGGTGAATATGATAATATAATATACATATCGTAATTTAAATGCCATTTGTATATTTACACTGAGACAACTATAGTTTTGTTTAACTATGTTATCTTTTTTTCGGCTCCTCTTTTTGAATAAGATACTTCATGCTATTATGTTAAATGCAAACAAAAAACTTGTTGTGCATCTTATCGGTGGTCTCATTTTAGTAACAATTAAGACACTTTTTTCTGAATATTATTGTAATGTCTGAAATAATGCCTGAAATAATACTTTGTTTTGACAGTATATGACGTTTTAGGTGTACATATCTCCTGTGTCTTTATCAGCATTGCCAACACGGCAAAATATGAGTTAATTCGTGATATAAATTAGGAGAGCAGATTTAAAACAACTTCTCGCTTTCCTAATTATCATTTTAAAAATGATAAGATTAATCGCAAACGAATTAGAACGTATTTTTCGTTATTAAAAATAAAGAACTTGACCTTTTATTTATTTTAGCATAATTTTGAGTTCAAATACTAAAAATTGAATATTAAATCGTTTTCGTACTTTTAATGCATACACTTTAACTTAATTTTTAGATTCTCATAATTTATGATTGAGAAGGTATTAGAATTGTACGAAATTTGACACTACAGTTTTTCAAGGGATCTTCACGTTTTGAGACCCCTCTGTTTGTTCTATGGGCAGATATTTATAGTATTAAAATGGAAAAACAATTGATCCTAATGACTTTTTTCGATAAAAAGAAAATTTTCAGAGGTATAGCATTTTCAAAATTTTGAAAATCAACCGAAATTCCAAATTTTAAGCCAAACAACGCACGACATAAAAAAGTCAAATTTTTATTGTTTAAAAAATAATGAACAATCAGAGATTCAATTTTGTGGTCAAACTATGTAGGATATGAAAAAAGAAGAATTAACAAAAGTTGTTATTCTAAAAAAGACCTACAATTTCGTTAAAAATCAATTCTTGATATGACGCGTACTATTTCTTCTATTCGTGAAAAATAAAATTGAAAATAAAAAAATGAATAAAAAATGTGTCGAAAAATGACCGAATTTACAGGAAAAAAAGATTTAACATAACCTGTTCACAAATGACTGTCGAAAATCGAGGGCGCAGCCCGAGTTTCACGGTGATGATATGTACTTTAAAGCCTACAGAGCTTTGCGAAACTTAATCTTCGGCAATATTTAATCAAGTAGACAATTCAGAATATAAAGACTCTGGAAAAATTAACGAAATCGTGAAATTTTTGCTAAGTACTGTATGATAAATGATTCCAGAACTTTCTTTATTTATGTCAAATCAAAATCTTGCATCGAGATAATTTGTAAGCCTGGTTAAAATCTTCAGAAACTGTAACTTTCTGAATGTTGTGCTAATTAAGAAATTTCATGATAAAAGCTACATTTAAAAAAACAATATCATTTTGAACCAGCATAAACACATTAACAATCAGAAAGTAGAACCTGAACAAAATAATTCTTTTAATTTCTCACCAAACCAATGTTGAAATTTTGAATGTACATAGAGACTGTAAGTAAATATAAAAAAGCTTTTCACAGTGGAACAATGCAAATAAAAACGAAAATGGTAATTTCCATAAAAGTGGATTTAAAAACTGAAACAAAATTATTTAAATGATCTTGATTAAGCAGGGGATTTGTATATTTATATAGCATAAATAAATGAACCTTTTATAAATTTAGAAAATAGAAATCAATACAGATACAAAACTGAAATTAGTTACCATATAGACGTCAGTTCTATTAGACGATAAAATCGAAGCAAAAACATATTAGTTATTATATTTAGAAATAATTACGCGTAACTATAATTAAATCAACAGAAGGCTGTTCTTAGCAAAGAAACATTGAATTCAGCCAAAGATATTAAACAAAAATGAGCAGAAAAGTAAAAAATTGTATATATCTTTTTTCAGAATGTAGTTCACTGTCCGCCGGAAATCCCCATAGCAAACGTAATACTGGTGCTTCTTCTTCTGATGCTGGCAAACAATATTCGCCTGACCGGCTTTCTCCAGACGAGGCTCCTGTTCGTGCAAGGTCCAAGTCTCCTGCTTATACGCCTCCTTCTACTCAAGTACTTGGATATTCCCTTAAACAACTTGGATATCTTCGGCTCATTCCCCGTACTAATGCGAGCGTTCAATTCGAATTTCGAAGATGTACTTTTCCTGTCAGTAAGCCAATTAGACTGCGAACAGTAGATAATACATACTTTCCCGTGCCCAAACAAGAGCACATTGGATTATCAACATCCAATGGTGACGTTTTTGCAATACTTGAGGCTACTGGGCTTCTTCGTGGAATATATACGACAAATAGGCAACATTCGAGAATAAAAATAAATATTATAAGCGGTACAATTGACAAAATGACCCCAGATGAAATCAAAGTTTGTCCATTAGGCAAACAACTCCCAATATTCCCAAACAGTTTTATTAAATCTTTCGCAGAAAAAGACTCCCTACAGTCCATATGGAATCCGCATAGCGAACCTGAAGAGTCTCCTCTTAATGCCAGGTCCAGGTCTCTTCCACCCAGGCGACCTTCTGATCGAATACTTGGATGGACACTAGAACAAATTGGATATGTCCGGCTAATTCCTCACACAAATCAAAACTTGCAATTTGAATTTCGAAAATATGTTTTTCCTATCGATAAAAAAATTCGTGCAAAAGTAGATAAGATGATATATTTTTTTGAGATAAACCAAGAATATATAGTATTATCAACATCCAATGGTGACGTCTTTGCAGTAATCGATTCTAGTAATACTCTTCGTGGAATTTATAGGACAGACTCAAATCATTCGCGCATAAAAATAAATATAATAAGCGGTAAATTTTATGATTTGACCACAAACGAAATTAAGGATTGCCCAGTAGGTAAGCAACACTCAATCTTACCAAACAATTTCTTTATTGCTTATGCAAATTACGATTCACTTCATACCGAACGGAATCACAGTGTCGAACACAATCTTGGAGAATCTTCGGCTAGGCAGCATTCACCTGACCAAAATTCTCAGGAGCTCCCTCTTCATGCCAGGTCGATTTCTCCTCCAGGCAGGCCTCCTTCTCATGAAGCACTTGGATATCCACTTGAAAACCTTGGATATGTCCGGCTTATTCCTCAGGAGAATCAGAACCGACGATTTGAATTTCGAAGATACGTTATTCCTGCTAATAAACCAATTCGATTGCAAATAGGACGTACATATGTGCCTGTGCCAACCCGAGAATATATTGTATTATCAACATCCAATGGTGAAGTCTTTGCAATTCTGGAGTATACAGGAATTCTTCGTGGAATATATGCGACAAATAATGGTCGGCCGAGAATGAAAATCAACATAAGAAGCGGTGCAGTTGAAAAAATGACCGCAACTGAACTGAAGGAATGTCATGTAGGTGGTAAATTTCCCATCTTTCCACGCTGGTTTACTAAAGATGTTTCAAATGAAGATTCTCTACAACATGTGTATCATTAATTCAATAATTCAATAGAAAAAATATGCCTGTTGCGCGGGCACATTCTGCTTGACCACGACGCGCATGGCGTTTCGCGACAAGTTTGAGCATGCCTATGGTGCGCGGATACGTTCTCGTCCTTCGTGCTTGTTTTCGTACATACGCTTTAAGAATACACTTCAAGGACATTTTTGCAAATATCATAAATGTTATTACTTAAATCGAAAACTGTGATTCAACCTTCTAAACAATTACAGCCATAACTTGTAACTGAAGTTTTGTTCAATTTGTCTTCAAGAAAGGTTCTCAAATATACTGAAAATTCTGGATATACTGAATATACTGAATAAAAAATACAATTAAAATAATTTGCCTCTCTTTTTTCGTATACATTAGATAGTTTCTGAATATTCTGAATAAAATGATCTAATATATACAAAATTAATTTTTCAAGATTTTCATATAGAAAACTTTGGCCAATATATCTCAAATTTGCAGAAATTTTATTTTTTTATTTTCATGTTTAAAATTTTTTATATTCTTTATTAATACGTTATTAGGTAACAAAACCTCAATTTTGGTACTCATAAAAAGTTAATCAAAGGATGACTCAATTGGACAAATGCTTCAAAGGTTATCGTGGCTTTATCATTAGTGACGGAAAATATATTTTCAGTCCTCCGCGAAAAGTACGATTATTTTTAAGATGAAACTCAAAAAAGTGCAATGTTTTTAAAAATCCAGCGCCCTGATTTTCGAACTTATTTCATTCACATTTTCTGGTTATGTACTACCTGCGAACTTAAACAAATTACCAACACTCATTAATAATAAATAATAAAATTCTCAACCAAATGGCTTTATTTTCAACCTAGAAAGATGAATTTTTTGGGAGGCATCTCAATTTATGAATATAAAAAGGTACCTTTAAAATTATAATGCTTCTTTTATTCAAATTGATTTTGGTTTGTAATTATACATTATTCAAAGAACTTTTTTTTACCTAATTTTGTCATTGCAGGTTCCTGTCCAGAAACATGTATTGCTTCACGGAAACCCGTCTTCACAATTTATTTCGTTCATAACTTGAAAGTTGCCTTTCTTTTCTTTTTCCTTCAACATCCAACTCACTATCCAGAGAGCCAAGTCGCTAGCAAGCCCTCGCGGATTAGTACAGGATTATTTAAAGGTTAGCTTGCATACATGCTTTTGCAATTTAGACAGTTTTCAGGTTATGTTGTTATTTTTTTCTGAACCGCTGATATTTTCTCTGCCAAATATACGTAGTTTTTAAAATAAACAAAACATTTAATTTTAAAACAATATGACTTTTAATTAGACTCTGTTTAAAATTTTTTGCAAAATAGTTGCATTTGTAAACAAATAGTTGAATTATTAACAATAGAAAATTATTTCTTGAAAAACTTGTTAAATATTTTACCAAATAAGGAATTTTCAAACTAAAAGGATGAATTTTTCAAAAGACAGTTGAATTACCAAGATAAGAAGGTAAATGATTATCAAAATCATCATTTTTAGTAAAAAAAAATTTTCAGCCAAATAGTTGAACTTGAAAACATTTACTAATTAATTTACTGACTATGTAAATTAAGAAAATTTTGTTTTACCCCCGATCTTTTCTGATAGATAGGGAGACGACTTTCTTTGTAATAAAGGGCATTACTTAAAAATATGTGAAGAAAATGTTACTGAGCTGATTAATAATTATAGATAACAATAATGATAATAATAATTATAATGTTATAATAGTGATAGTTATAAATTGTGATACAAAGACTACCTTCTAAATGTGTCCCTTTATGAATTAGTTATACACAGATAAGAATTGACCTTTGATTGTAATTCTACATGTTATTTAAGCTCTATTTGAAGCGTTATTTCTCAAGTATACCCGCTCGAAAACTCAAAGTTGCCCGGTCTAAGTTAAACGTAGGCAAAGTGTTGTAGATAGTAGTTTACGAGGGTGGATTGATAAGTTTCCGGCCTGACCAAGAGATGGCGCCACTAGGCCTACCTTGAGGTGGCGTTCTATAGTACCATCCTTAGATAGCT
>NC_046658.1:155550539-155551656 GCF_010883055.1 Belonocnema kinseyi
GTACAACGTTACCGGCTGATGCCGTTGGAATTGATTGTTGAAATATATTTTTTTACATCTATTATTATTAAGCTTTGTACTTAAACGTAGTTTTCTTTCGGCCCTGGCATTTCTCAAAGTTCGAGACCGATATTTTATGCATAAAAAAAGTTCGAACGTTCAAAAAATGTTGAGGTTCAGAAAAAAGATGAAATAATTTTCAGTTAAGTTCCTACCAAAATGCAGTACCTAAACATACTTTATTGTACTCTAATACATTTCCCAAGGTTTCAGCTCGATATTTTATTTACAAAAAAAGTTCTTAGGTTCAAAAAAACATTCAGTGAACGGAAAAAGTGAGGTCGGTAATATAGGTATTTAGCTGTTTCACATGCTCTTAAAGCTCGGAGATTTTTTCATGCTGATGGCTAGTCTCCTAACTACCCTTCTTGGTGCCTTTCATTCTTTTACTGTCAGTTGTTTTCACTTTGATTGTCACTGTAGTATTGAATCTGCTATTCACATATTTAGCAGTAGCTTCCTGATCTTTCTTGCTACTAAAATTGATTTCAGTTTTCTTACAGGACTTTTTTGCCTACTAAAATAGGGATGTAGCATCTAGAACGAGTTCTTCAGCGGATCATTTTATTTTAGACCTTGCTGCATTTCGTTTAACTTCGCCTCTATGTCATCGCAGGCTCACTTACCTTGAGCCATATGATGGTAATGCCACTCAGCTGGAATTCCCGAATCTGCCTTGTAAGCTAGGATATTAGGCGAATTGTTGCTGTTCTCCAAATGTTGACACCAAAAAACTTGCCTTATTTCGTAAAAAAATCAAATTTATATTTGACCTTCATTTTTGAAGATTAAATACTTATTTTTTGAATCAATGCGTCGGACCAATCGAAAGAGCATGGGGAACCCTATCAAAACTCTGCTAGACACAATTTTGTTCATAAGTATTTGAAGAGCCGAAATTGATGATACCCACGAAAATTTCAAAACGTTCACCCTCTCACCCTTGGGCATTACTACTTATACGAGGGTGGATTGATAAGTTTCCGGCCTGACCAAGAAAAACAACGTTTTTAAGAATTTTTTTTTTTTATTTCTCAACATAATCTCCTCCAAGGCT
>NC_046658.1:155551756-155557689 GCF_010883055.1 Belonocnema kinseyi
CCTACCAAAATGCAGTACCTAAACGTACTTTATTGTACTCTAATAAATCTTCCAAAGTTTCAGCTCGATATCTTATTTACAAAAAAAGTTCTTAGGTTCAAACAAACATTCAGTGGACCGGAAAAATGAGGTCAGTAATATAGGTAGTTAGCTGTGTCACATGCCCTTAATTATACTTAATCCATAAAACCAGTTTTTCGAACCGACTTCTTGTTCAATAACTTTATTGAATTGAAATCATACAAAATCTCTTAAATATTTTGGAATATTTTAAAATTTCCTAAATGAATTTTTTATTATTTTAAAAGAATTTTTATAAATAAAGTAGAACCCGGTCTTAAAAATGGATAGCCAGCTAAATCATCTTCTCCTTATGGGCATTAAAAAGTTTATCCAAAAAAATCCAATCTACTAATTTTTTAAAAAGTTGTGGTGTTGACAGACAACGACGACAGACATAAATCGAAGTAAAAACAATTACTTCTTAAACAATGGATGCGATATGTCAAATTTTGATTGAATAGGCGACAATCTGTTTTCACATAAAAACAATACCTTTTATTTGAGATAAGAATTTCATAATTATATTATTCATGAGAACAAAGTATAGAATGATGCCATTATCTGCGAAAGACAATCTTGACACGAAAAAGGTCGTTTCTCCACATATATGTAAGATAACTACTACTTGTGTATATGTTTGTACTCAGGCGTGCCAATCTAGTGTTTCTCAGATACAGTTGCCTAACCTTTGCGAAAATGGGGGTGGTTTATACTTTCGTTTTCATTTCGATGGTGATCCTAAATTCTATTGGTGAATATGATAATATAATATACATATAGTAATTTAAAAACCATTTGTATATTACTTTGTCTTCACAAAGTATAAAGTCAAAAATTAGGAAGTTTTAGGTGTAAACATCTTCTAAGTCCTTATCCGATATGCCAACAAAACAAAATATAAGTGTATTCGTGATCGCAATATAGGAGTCAAATTAATTTGAAGAGTGAAGCATTAAAGAGATTAGGACTGTGATAAATAATATGCACCTTTTATTCATTTCAGAAATAAATGAAGTTTAAATACTAAATATTGAAAATTAAATCATTTTTGTACTTTTAATGCGCACACTTCAACTTTTTTTTTTTTTATTTCGTAGACAAAATTTCCTATTTTATGAAGAGAAATTTTCTTTTCACATAAAATTAGAAATTTTTTAATGTTTGCGGAAAATTACCGTTGTTAAAGATAGTACTAGCATAATTTATTGTAATTTTTAAAGTGATTTAGGGAATACCGAAACCTCCTGACGTTTCGAAAATTACCCCACATTCTAAGTAATTTTACCTGCAATACGTGGTAAATTACTCGAAATATAACAAGAAATTTTTTCTTATATATTAATAATTTTCATCTTAAAGTTCGAAAAATTCTTTTCCAATCTTTTTCTGGAAAATTCGCATTCTTAAAGATGATACCACTATTCTTCATGGTGATTTTCTCAATTACTTTGGGAGCAAAGAAACCCCATAAACGTTCAGGAATTTTGGCAGACTTTAAATAATTTTACCCGGATTGAGCGGAAATTTTTCCAAAATATAATAGCCGATTTTAGAAGATTGTTTCTCTCGTTATTTACTACATACGCGCCTAGTACGGGGGTAAAAATTATGGAAATATTCATCATGCTTCTTCTAATCCAGAGGAAATTTTAAAAATAATTGGTTTTAACTCTGGTTAACAAACCTCAGAATGCAATTATTAATTTTTCCCTACTATACGTTATCAAAAATTCTTGAAGTTCTGGAAAAATTACCTCAATTGTTGTGAAATTTCCCCAAAGTTATTTTGGGGAAAATTCCCAATAGTTGGAACAAATTTATTGAAATATTTAGGAAATTTTACGAAAAAACATTTAGGAAAAATTCCGTCAACCCTGGAAAAATTATCGTAATTATCATAATTTTCAAAAGTATATAACTTTTCTCATTTTTATCATAATTAAAAATGTTATTTGAAGAATTTTAAAACCTGTTACCAATCTGTAAAAAACTTTTGCCAAAATTTCTAAAATTGGCCGAATTTTTTTTTTTTTAATTTGGATGCTCTTAAATTTTTTAATTTTTTCAGAAATATTTTTTTAACGAATAAAGTCTCAATTTTGCGTAGCTACAACTCTCATTGAGTTGATATACGTAATGATCCGTCAAAAAACAGATTTCGAAAATTAGACGATTACATTACACACATACAAAACAATTTTTATTAACGAAATGTCAGAACGGGAATTACACAAACACAACTCGCGAGATATGATTGAGGTCATATTGAATATGGTGACTTGCTGCCTAATGACAAGTGCTTTCTTTTTAGCAAAGTAATAGTTTGTTGCATAGCAAATCTATTGAAAATTCGAGTCAAGTACCTGTAGACTCTACCTACCTTCGTGTCTACTCTAAAGCTGAAAAAAATGTTTCAACCCTAGGGATGTGAACACTGTGTGTCAGACCGCTCTACACGTACTGTACTGTACTGTACTCTACTGTTCGCAGACAGCTTAATTTATACGAACAATGAATTGCGTTACATATCAACACTGTGAGCCTTAATAATTTTTTATCTGAAGGTCCCGAGGCTCAACTCATCATTACAGAATTTTAAAATAAGTTGAATTCAATTATATATTTATGATGTTTAAAATAACTGTTCTGTCATTGTCATTAGCCAGTAAAAACTAAGTAAAAACATTTTTTATTATATTTAAGAATAATTTTTCTTCACTTTGAATAATGAGAAAGCTGTTTTCAACAAAGAAACCTTGAATTTTCCCAAAGCTATTAAACAAACATGTGCAGACAGCAAAAACTTTTATATTTCTTCTTACAGAATGTAGTTCGCAGTCCACTGGACATCCTCAAAGCAAACGTAATCCTGATCCTTCTTCTTCATCAGTTAGAAAACAACATTCGCCTGACCAAAATTCTCCAGAGGAGGCTCGTGATCGTGCAAGGTCTAGGTCTCCTCCTTATGCGCCTCCTTTTACTAAAGTACTTGGATATTCACTTGGACAACTTGGATATATTCGACTTATTCCCCGTAAAAACGAGGGTCTACAATTCGAATTTCGAAGATGTATTTATCCTGTCGGTAAACCAATTAGACTTAACACAGAAGGCAGTGCATTGGTGCCTATTCCAAACCGAGAGCATATTGGATTATCAACATTAAATGGTGAAGTTTTTGCAATACTCAAGGAATCTGGAATTCTCCGTGGAATATATACGACAAATAAGGAACGTTCGAGAATAAAAATAAATATCATAAGTGGCACTATTGACAAAATGACCCGAGATGAAATGAAAGTTTGTCCGGTAGGCAATAAGTACCCAATATTTCCAAACAGTTTTATTAAATCCTTCGCAAAAGAAGACTCCCTACAGTCCATATGGAATCATTATAACGAACCTGAGGAATCACCCCTTCAATCCAGGTCAAAGTCTCTGCCGGGCAGGCCTCCTTCTGATCGAGCACTTGGGTGTCCACTAGAGCAACTTGGATATGTCCGGCTTATTCCTTGCACAAATCAAAATCTGCAATTTGAATTTCGAAAATACGTTTTTCCTACCGATCAAGAGTTTAGAATGAAAATAGATAATATTATCTATTTGTTTGATATAAACCAAGAATATTTGGTACTATGAACAGCCGATGGTGACATTTTTGCAATAATGGATGATAGTGAAAATCTTCGTGGAATATATCGGGCAGGTAAACGATATTCGCGAATAAAAATAAATATAATAAGTGGAAAATTTTATTATTTAACCCCAACCGAAATTAAGGATTGCCCGGTAGGCAGGAAAAACTCCATCGGCCCAAACAGTTTTATTAAAGCTTTTGCAAATTACGATTCACTAGATCCCGAACGGAATCACAGTGTCGGTCGCAATCATGGAGAATCTTCTGCTCGACAACATTCACCTGACCGAAATTCTCAGGAGCTCCCTCTTCATCCCAGATCGATATCTCCCCCAGGCAGGCCTCCTTCTCATGAAGTACTTGGATATGCACTTAAAAAACTTGGATATGTCCGGCTTATTCCTCGGGAAAATCCGAACCAGCGATTTGAATTTCGAAGATACGTTATTCCTTATAATAAACCAATTCGATTGAAAATAGAAAGTACCTATTTGCCTGTGCCAACTCGAGAATATATTGTATTATCGACATCCAATGGTGACGTTTATGCAATACTGGAGTATACTGGGATTCTTCGTGGAATATATGCGACAAATAATGGTCGTCCGAGAATAAAAATCAACATAAGAAGCGGTGCAGTTGAAAAAATGACGGCAACTGAACTGAAGGAATGTCATGTAGGTGAAAAATTCCCCATCTTTCCACGTTGGTTTACTAAAGATGTTTCAAATGAAAATTCTCTACAGCATGTGTATCATTAATGTAATAGAAAAAAGATCAACTAAAATATAATATTCTTTGCGATCCGTAGTCCGACCGAAATTAAATTTGAAGAGAAAATGCCCCAATGTTTTAAGGTTCTCTAGGCTTTCTTCCTTTCATCTACTGCTAATTCCTACAATGTCATGGAAATTTTATTTCTTAGAACATTTTAAATTTAAAGAATTACACAATTTTGAGTGTTCAAACACGAGATTCTTCAAACCACCCAATTGGTTCAAACTATAATGAAAAATTAACGAATTGCACAGCTGCAGCGCATAATTCTAGCGATTCGAATGCAATTAAAAAAAACATTTAAAAGGAACAAGAAAAATTAAACCATAAATTCTTATTCAATTTTATACTTAAAAACGTACTTAACTTTGCTTTAAAATAGAAAAATTTCGATTCCTTGTGATTTTCTGGGTAAACAGCAAAATTATAGACATTTTGTAACTTTCGAAGATATTATTATTTTACTAAAGTCTCATGGCTTCATTGTACACACGCAATGAGAGGCACAGTGGGGCGAAATCAAATAACATAGTTAATGATAGCTTGTAGAACGCAGTTCTTGAGAAATTTTAGATTTCGCTTTTACAAAATATCTTAGTTAATATACATCTGTTATGTGAAATGGAATTTTGAATGTTTATTTTTGAAACTCTTATGTTAACGCAAATAATTAACAAATGTTATTCTTTCCTCTTTCGTATATCATTTGGTATCATTCTGGTCACGTATCTATCATCTTCTCAATAACAACGATCAATGTTGGACCAAAATGGATTACTTAAATTTTCAGTAGAAAAATTAATTTTCTTTAGAAGAAAACAATTTTCATAAAAGGACTGCATCTCTAAATTTTGAAGAATTTTATAAAATTTGATAGAGTGATTTCATCATGTTTTAAGTGATCCTAAAGGATTTTCACATATTTGATCAGATTTCTTCAAAAATTTAGAACAGACGATTTATTATGTGAAAAAATAACTTCACAGAAAAAGGACTTTTTCTTCACATGTGTATTTCGAATCTTATTCCATCTTGAGAAAATTCACTGTATTTTTTAATGAATATTTAAAAGATGATAATTTCATATTTGCAATCAGCAAACATTTCCTGTTATAGGTACGCAAATGGCGTCCTCATTTTCCCCTATATGTAAAAAGTAAGGAAAAATTTGAGGATTTCTGGTCACATAGACCATATAAAAATTTTTTCTGTAAGAGACAATTGACTAGGCTACCCTTATGTATTTTGAGGCGCTGAATTCAAATCTGGCCTCTGAATTGATCTTACGCGTCTCAGTTTCCCCTAGATGCGGAAAATATGGAAAACCCTAGGGATAACTTGTATAGTTCGTTATTTTGATAATACGAGGGTAGTTCAATAAGTCCTTAGAATGACCAACAGATGGCGCGCGAATCGCTCCAAATCATCTGTTTTCAGTCAGCACCACTCCCGACTA
>NC_046658.1:155557789-155590348 GCF_010883055.1 Belonocnema kinseyi
CAGGCGAACCAGCTCCAAAGAAGGCAAAGACCGTAAAGTCAGCTGGTAAGGTTATGGCTACAGTTTTTTGGGATGCACGTGGAATTATACTTATTGACTAAAATTGAAGAACTAAAATTCGATTTGGTCGAACACCCACCGTATTCACCAGATTTAGCCCCCAGTGACTTTTTCTTATTTCCAAATTTGAAAAAATGCCTTGGTGGACAGAGATTTCCAGACAACGAAGACGTCATTGCCTCTGTAAGTGCTTATTTTGAGGAACTTCCGAAAACGCACTTTTCTGAAGGATTAAAAAAACTTGAAAAGCGATTGACCAAGTGTATAGAGCTTCCAAGGAGATTATGTTGAAAAATAAAAAAAAATTCACCCCAAAAAAAATTGTTTTTATACTTCATTCTAAGGACTTATTGAACTACCCTCGTACCAGTATACGCGGAAATATGCATATCGATATTATATTCTTAAGTGCAACAACTTGTAGAGACTTAATTTGTACACCGAAATTCTTCAGTGTACCTTTCATATCCCTAGCTTGGGTAATTCTGGAGAAAATGAAGGGCTTTCTCAGATTATATAGATTTATACGGAAGAAAATAACAAAAGCCTAATATCATTTAAATTCAACACGCAAAACTGTAAAAGATATGGCATTTTTGTTATCTTTTTCCCGTACAAATCTATATATTAGGAAAAAGACCTTCAATTTCCCTAGAATCACTCAAGGTAGGGGAAACGGATGGCACACTAGAGAGTTTCTGTGTACAAGTTAAGTCTCTATAAGTCGCGAGCCTTCAGAATATAACATCCATCTACCTATTTTCGCGTGTACTGATATTATAAAAATAACTTCCAAAATATGCCTAGGTTTTTCCTATTTTCTGCATCTAGGGAAAACTGAGACGTGTATGAGAAGTTCTGAGTCCATATTTGGATTAAGTGGCTCAAACCCCATAAAGCTAGCCTAGTCACTTTGATTCGTGCTGACAAATGTTTTTTATGCCCTCTTTGACCAGAAAATCCCTAGGCTTTTCCCTACTTTTGGCATCTAGGGAGAACATGGTAGAAGCTCGGAAAAATTGGTGGTCAAATTCATATTGAGATTGCAAAACGTCAGAGAAAATAGCATTTGTCTGACGTTTTGCTTTATAAGTCAGTATCACATGGGCAAGGCCTTCGGTTTCCGTAGATTTATTCCTAGAAGATCCAATTCACTGTCCAGAGAGCCAAACGTTAGCAAACCTTTGCGGATCAGTTCCTATACACGTTTACGTATAGAATCCTGTAGCCTCGGGTTGCAACAGGTACAGGTAATCTTGAGGATTGCTGTTTAGGAATTTGGCGAAGGAAACTGTACATGATCCTGCAAAGTAATCTTCATCGACAAACGCATATTTGAAAGTATCCTGTACGGGAACCTTTTCGAATTGAATTACGACGCTTGTTGTTGCTCGGGAACGTTTATAGGGTCCTTTACGTAAGCTTATCACGAAAACGTATGTCGCTTACAGCTATAAAGTTGCCTTTCCTTTTTTCGCTTAAAGATCCAGCTCATTATCGAAAGAGCCAAGCGGCTTGCAAACGCTTGCGGATAGATTTCCTATGCAAGTTTCTGTATAGGATCCTCAGCGGGTTCCTAGTACCTGAAATCGTTTCGCAAATCACGCTGTAACAGACCCTGTACAAGGGCATTAAAAAGTTGGCGTGCATACAGGATCTGTTGAGGATCATGTTCAAAAATGCTCAGCCTAAATTATTTTAATACATTAAGTCAAGTTCAGCTTTTTCATTCCAAGGAAGCTGCAACAAAAAGGAACCCCTCTGGATCCAAAGAAACCCAAAACGATTAATCAGTTCTAAAGGAGCCTCTATTTCGACCACTAAATTTATGAGAAGATATTTGAATTATTAAGGTGAGAAGGTAAATTAAAAAAAAAACGAACATTCTCTATAATCAATAAAGATGAATTTTTGGATCCGTGACAAAAAGCCCAAACAACAAAGCGCCCGCCCAATGACAGTCGCGCTCAGTGAAAAAGGCCCGCGAATCAGAAAGCGAGTAGGGACTTGCTCATACATACATCTATCGCGATGAAGCCAGTTGCTCCCTAATTCGCGAGTCTTTTTCACGGAGAGCGACTCCCATTGGGCGGGCGCTTTGTCGTTTGGGTTTTTTGTCACGGATCCCAATTTTTAAACACATGGTTGAATTTAAAAAAAATCACAGAACAGTTAAACTTAAACATTTGCGTATAGTTAAACTTCGAATCAACACAGACGAATTTGAACTAAATCGTTGCATTTTTATAGTTCAGTTCAATTTTCAAGCCCGGAATTCGAGTATTTAACAATATATAAAATACCGATCTGGCCCTGATCGGTAGAACACAATTTAAAATGCTAAAAAATATTATTTTTCTTGTTTATTATAAATAATGGCATTTCCACTTATACAAAGGTCAATTAAATCAAAGTTAATGAATCCTAATAAAAATAAAAGTTAATTGTATTCTGTAAATGAAATTCTAAATAACCAGAAATATTTTATTATAAAGTTTGCATTTCTTGCAAAAGACTTTTCCTCCATGTCGCTTCTTAACAAACTTAAAAAAACAAAAACGATCCTAGTAAATTATAGACTAATTTTCTGGTGGAAAGATTATCTACAACTACCTTTCGAATTTTTTAAGAATTAAAATAATTAACAGAAAATTAAATTTGTTTACATTAACTCGTAACTTATACCATCTACAATAATCTTACGTTTAATAAAATATAATTAATTTTTTTTTCTGAAACCTGTTCTATAAGTACCCGTACTACTTTAATTTTAACTTAAAATACCTTGATTGGAAATTCAAAAGATTAAACTTATCATAGAATTTTGAAATAAAAAGGACCAATTTTTCAAAAGAGAGTTGGATTGTCAACCTTAGAAATTGAATGATTATAATCTCCGATGATTTCCGAAGACATAATTTTTAGCCAACAGAAATATTAGTTCATTTTTTATCAAAATAGTAGAATTTATAAGCCAGAAAGGCGTCATTCACATAGGTATTTGAACTTCGAAAATGAAAGTTAAAAATAAATTTGACTTTTTTTGCGAAAGACTTTCCTTTCCAATTTTCACATATTGCGCTCTGTTGTGTACAATTTTTATTCAATTCATGAGAAAATGTTAAAAGCTCTAATTTTTGTCTTCTTTTCTGGTGAAAATATTAAATTCAGTTTGGATAATACAAAATGAAGCACACGTATTTTATTGTACTATTGTTTGTTGTTTATTTTACATTCAGTTTTCTCTGCCGTTTTACCTGATTTGAAGAATATTTTTACATGTTTTTGTTTATAAATAGATGGCAAATAGCATTCTTTTGCATCTAAGTAAATAATTAATCATAAATAGAGTTACTTTAGAAAAGATAAATCCAATTTTAAAATATAAGTATTTAGATTCATCAAAGAGGAAGTCAATATGTTGGTTATATAATCAAGTTCCCAAAAAATTATTATCTTGAATTTGCTCTGTGTCGTTAATATTTGAATTCTATCATGTTTAAATGAATAAGAATAATCAATAATTGATACATATTATATATTACATATTATAAATAAATATATTATTATTTTTGTAGTTATATACATAGTTTAAAGAAAGAATTTGAATTAAATTTGTAGACCGTTTTTAGAGGAACAATTTAATTTTTAAATATTTCACCTAGCATCGCACAATTTCGCCGGAAAATTGAATTTTTTATTTTATCGAAAAGATTTTGATAGATAAACTAGAACCTACTCTAAAAAATGGATGGCATTCACTCTTTGAGCATTGAAAAGCTTATTAAAGAAAATCGTATATGTTAATTTCTTCGAAAGTTGTGATGTTGACATACAACGATGACAGGCAGAAATCAAAGTAAAAATTATTGCTTTTCAATCAATGGGTCCAAAATGCTGAACATTTATGAAATGGGCGACAATCAGTTTTCACATAAAACCAGTACCTTTCATTTGAAATAAGAATGTATTAATTATATCAGATTTGTCTTAATTAACCATTTTTTAACAAGGATAAAAAGCATTACAACAAACTTTCTAATTTGATCAATCAACAAACTAATATTAAAGAGCAAAATTTAAATTTGCATAAAATGTTTGAAGGAGATAACGATCCTTGGTTTTTATTTAAAGCAGTTAAAGAAATTTTCAGATATGTTAGAGGTTTCAGTAACCGTATGATAAAAATTGTTTGCTTATTAGTAATATTGATCGTAAGATTTGTAAAGGTTTCTTGATAACCACAAGTTTTCTTAAAAGCAATTTATTAAATGAAAATCCCTTAAAACAATTAAAATGAGACACTTTTACTAAAAACTCAACTAAATTTTTGGAACAAAATTTCAATTTGAATCTCAAAGACTCTATCACAAGTTCTGAATATAATATAAAAAGTAGCTGGAAATTTCAAAAAATTATTTTTCAAAAAATATTTCCCGATTCCTATGTCATAATTTCTTTAGATGTTATTGCAATGTTTTCGAGTATACTTCTCCATTTATAGTTGAACAGGAAATTTGAAATAGATGGGATAATATCAGAACACGTACTCGATCATATCAAAAATAATTTATCAAAGGGTTAATTATGGTTATGAACTCAACTTTTTTTTAAATTTGATGGATCTTTTTGTCACACAGTAAAAAGAAAACCTTAAAATCTGATTTGACCTATTTTCAGGATTGCTTTGAATTCATTAGGTGACGTAATGTATGATACTGAGGTAAACGTAAAGTCTGCCTGTATTGACGGATGGTAATTTAATGTCGAAAATGAACGTAAAAGCCGCACTGTAGATCTTACTTTGAAAACAAAAGAACGCAAACTTTGGCGCATTTTATTCAGCAAAGTGCGCGGACTATAAATTTTTAGGCTAATGCTGACTTACATCATCGCGTTCTTTTTTTGATCACACCTTGAGTTCCGTCGCTATATTAGCCGACTTTAAGGTTTTATTTTAACTGTGTAGGAAAAAGCTTTGTACTCTCATTGGTTCAGTCATTTCTCCGATTTTAGAAGAAATTTTTATCGAGAATTTGAAGGTTTTTGCTCTCGAGAAGTTAGATCTTGCTTTGATTTTTTATTTTCGGTATGTTGATGATACCTTTGTATGTGTTCTCCTGGCAAAGTTTCAGATGGTTATCAATGCTTTTCACAGTTTTGTTTCCAACACTTCCATTTTCCCATAAAATGGAAAGCAATAATAGAATCAGTGTTCTGGATATAGAAATAGTCAAAGGTCAGAATGATAATATTGGTACCAATTGGTACAGGAAGAATACATATTCAGGTAGAATTTTAGCTTTCTTTTCTGCACATTCTTTTCAAAACATAGTTGCAGTAATCAAAAACTTAGATGACAGAGCTCTGGGTATGTCACATGTTTCATTTCACAAAGGAAATTTGATTACTGTTAGGAATGTCCTTTTTCTAAATCATAACACACAAACGTTAATTAAAAAACATATTTAAATTAGAATTCAACTAATCAAAAGCAGACAAAACGATATTTCCCCTGCAGATAATCAGAGGGAATTGAGAAACTATAATTCCTTTAATACTTTTGTTGTTCCATTTTTTGGTGAAATTTCGAAAAATATTGAATTTATTTTGAAAAACTTTAGGATTCATTCTATATTTCGTATAGCATTTAAAATACATTTAATGATAACTTTTTGCAAGGATCCTTCAGTTAATTTTGAAAAGGGTGGTGCTGTCTACAAGATAACTTTCAAGATTTGTGAGATGACTTACGTAGGATATACTGGCAAACTTCCTAATATTAGGATAGAGAATCGCAAATGTGATGTTCCTTACGGATGCTTTTATAAGAGTGTTCTTGCCATACATACAAAGGAATTTATTGATGTCGACCATGTTTTTGAATGGGATAATGGTGTAATTTTCCATAGTGAAAGTAATGAGAGAAAGAGAGAGTTTATGGAAATGCTTTTCATTAAAAAAAACAAAAGAATTATTTAAATATTATTTAAAACTGATTTGGAGAAGTTAGCGAGAGTTATTCTAGTATGATTATTTATATTTATCACTGAGTTTTCATTTCGAACCTCATTTGATTCTCGTGTGTCAGGAAGAGATCAACGTAGAATAAGATTCTAAATTGGATTTTAATCTCATTTAGGTTTCCATAATTTTAAGAAGGAACTTGACAGAACAACCATATTTTATTTTCGAGCGAAAAACGATATGGGATCAAATTAATTTTGAGGTTAAAGCATTAACATACGTCACCAAAAGCCATTTTCGACATACGTCTCCAAAAGCCAGTTTTTTTTCTGAATTGTCATTGTGCAAAGAGCATATTTTTTAAAGCTTTGAAAATGTCGAATTAGATACCTGAAAAAGCCGTTTTTCGGGGAAGTTTAATAGCGTTCTTTCATTTGAGGAAAACGGCTGCTGAAAGTTATAGAGTATTGGTTGAAGCGCACGGGGAAAATGTTATAACCTAAAAAACTTGTGAACAATGGTTTTAACGGTTTAAAAGTGGTTACTTCGATATAAAAGAAGAGGAGCGTCCAGGTCAGCACAAAAAGTTTCAAGCTGAAGCCTGCAAGCTTTATTGGAAAAAGATTCAAGGAAAACGTTGAAGCAAATGGCAAATGCATTGAATGTTGCCCAATCCACTATTTTCGAACGTCTACACGCATTAGGAAAGGTTCAGAGGGTGGGGAAATGGGTTCCATATCAATTGAAAGACAGCCTTCAGCGACACAACCAGTGATCAATATACATGGGAAGAAGGCTTTGCTGTGTATTTGGCGCGAAAATTCTTCAAGCTCTGTAAAAGTTATCCTAACTGTTGTGGAATTTTCCTGAAGATATTTTGAGGAAAATTCCGAAAACGTGAAACAAATTGACCGAAATGGTTAGGGAGTCTTACCGAAAAATGCTTATGGAAATTTCCCTAAACACTGGAGAAAATACTGCAATATCGGGTTTATTGCTCAAGAAAATTTTCGTTAGTTTTCCCAAAAAAATGTAGTCAAAGATTAAATTTCTCAAAGCTCTGTAAGCTTTCAAATACACATTCTCATTGTAACACTCGCACTGCGCGCTCGATTTTCGACAGAGATTTGTAAACAGATTCTGTTAAATACTTTTTTTTCGTAACTTTCGTCGTTTTTTGCACAATTTTCTAATTTTTTTATTTTCAATGTTATTTTTCACGAATAAAACAAAAGGTACACATTTTCTCAAGAATTGATTCTTAACGCTGATTGGTTTAAAATTTTTATTTTCGGTTGATTTAAAAAATTTTGAAAATGCTATTACTCTGAGAACTTTCTTTTTATCGGAAAAAGTCATAAGAAAACATTTTTTGTCCTTTTTATTACTCTAAATATCTGTACATAGAATTTTTAAATTCAGAAAAAAGTGGTATACAAAATTTTCAAAATGCGCTCACTTTTTGATATTTTATCAAAAATGGCTGGTTAACGAGCTCGTATTTTCTTTTATGACCTTTTTATGGACAGACAGACAGACAGACAAACGCCATCGGAAACACTTGATTTTCGGATTCAAAGGTTCTCGAAACATAGAAATCCGTTAAAAAACTTTGGTGTCAAATTTCGCACAATTCTAATACTTTCTCAATCATAAATGATGAGAATGTAAAAAATATATTTTTTGATTTCCCACCCAACCGTAGGACTTCAGAACAATGAGTTACATTTTCAATTCGGAGAGAGCAATTTTCAACAAAACATGTAATTTTTTAACAAAGTATTCAAATTTTTAAGCAAAGAAGATAAATCTTCAGGAAAACATTTAACTTTTCAATAAAATGAATTACGTTTTAGCAATTATTATAGATTTTCTTATCAAATGTTCAAATTTTGAACCTACAAAGACACTTTCTACAAAATAGAAGACTTTTGTAATGTTTAGAAAAATGTTTTTGAAAATAATATTTTAAAATTTATTGTCTGATTTTTAAGTAAAATAATAATTTTATATTCATTGTTCCCTAATTTTGGTAAGAAAATTTTACATAAGTTGCCCTAATTATAAGACATAATGAGTATGTAAATTTTAAAACGTTACTCACAGAACACAAAAGTAAAAGAAAACAAAATATTATCAATTTCTTTAAAAATGCGTTTAAAAAATAAAGTAGTAACATACGATGATGTTATAATATAGAAGGAGATTTGTATGAGTACTCTCTAAATTTGGATAAGTAAAAATTTTAATAATTAATTATGCACACCTCAATTTAATTAATGAATCAGATATAATCAGTGTATAACAATACATAGGTGTAGTGGCTGTCAAGTA
This sequence comes from Belonocnema kinseyi, assembly GCF_010883055.1. Classification (NCBI taxonomy): domain Eukaryota; kingdom Metazoa; phylum Arthropoda; class Insecta; order Hymenoptera; family Cynipidae; genus Belonocnema; species Belonocnema kinseyi. The sequence goes on from NC_046658.1 coordinate 155,566,151, forward strand.
CTAATAGTAATTTACAAATTATTAAAAATAAATTAGGCCAAAAAGCCGGTTGTGAAGCCAAACATAATTCGAGTACCTTTTCACGGAGACCTGATTTGAATTAATCTTTGAATTAACTTGACACAACGAATTCTTATCTAGATTATCAACGAATGAAATTTGCTAAAAATTGATCCTATGAAAAAATTAATTCCACAATTAATTCAAAATAAGGCTCCGAAAGTTGCCCTTAGCTCAGTTTTAAAATATGGTAAAAATATATTTTAACCAGATATACAAATCATCTTGATGAACAGCTATATATAACTGATTCAATTAGTAATATTCGTTTTACTAATCCAATATTTCATATACACTGAAGTCCAGCTATTACAGCCATTTCAGAGGTACCCTTTATCTCATTCGTACAATCTCGAGACTCTCCAAAGCATAAAATGTTTGTGCTCGAATATCAAAATTGATAAAAGTACTGATTTTTAAGTATGTACGTAAATATATCAAGTGTCTTTTTCTATTGAATAGTTTATAGATGGTGATATCATATTTGCAATTAGCAAACTTTTCCTGGTATAGAACACAAATAGCGTAAGCCATCTTAAAGATTAATAATAAAATAAAAATTATGTGAGTGATGAACTAGTAGGAAAGACGGAAAAAGTTTTATTTAAATTTTTCTTCAAAAAGTTACATTTTTTCAAATAAGGCACAAAAGTAGCGCAATTAAATTTGATTTTTCTCATTTGAAATTTAATAGGTTTTTTATTTCAGAAATAATTTTAAATTTCTTTTTTAAGAAAAAGTTTCAGTTTAAAGAAACTATTTTGTTCTAAAAGGGACGATTCTCTGCGTTCGGTCTACTATTAATTCAATTTAGGAAAAAGAAAGTCATTTTAAAAACTGTTTGCAGGTGCGATTTCTCAGATAAAAAGACTGAACGGTTACCGCTACACATAATCTGAAAGATTCGAAAATAAACTAAAATTTTCTACGTAATTGATCAAATTAAATTTTTAAAAACTAGTTAGACTTTCAAGCATGTAGTTGACTTTCTAAGCAAGATGATAAATATACTACCTGTACGTGATCATTTAAACGTTATTTTGCATCAAGGTGTCTTGCAAAGACCTTACTGGCGACATTGCACGTATCAGACGACTGGAGCTTCATGTCTTGCCCGCCTGATGTGCTATATCACTGATTGAATCTATCATTTGAGACCACTAATATATTTAGTAGCACTGTTTCACTTAAGTCATTTACGGATTTAACCAATCAAAGATGGAAAATTACTGGTTCAACAGTGCTCATGCAAACTACTGATTCAACCAGTGAGAATTTCACTGGTTCAGTTTCAGAGAGCGCAGTTCTCGATTAGTTATAGATTCCGTTTTTCCATGAATACTCTTCATAGAATTTACAGCTAAGATGTTTAAGCGATTTTTAGATTGTTATTATTGAGACATCAAAGACAATGAAAATAATACACAAATGTTGTTCGTTCCTTTATCATCTATTATTTATTAAAAAACTTTTGTACTCACATTATATTTTAAATTCAATACGCAGGGGCTTGTGCAACCGAAAAATGGTTAATTAGTAATATTATTTGATATAAAAAATTGTACCCTCGAAGTCCGCTTATTTAGTTTTCTAGGCGCGAAAAAGGGTTGTCCCATCCGAGCCTCGCTGGTCTTGACAACGTCTCCATGCTTAGCAGGACAACGAACTTTGGACATCTGTTAGATGAGACGAACGCAGGGGTGGCATTTCGCGAATGAGTGAGGGCACACACACTGTTTAAGTCAAGGTACTCTATTTCTACCATGGCGGGGTCAGCGAAAGGTTTCGCTGACCCTGACATTATTCAAAATCAACTTTATATGGATGCATTAGTTTCGTCCTAATTTGTTAAAATTTGTGCAACCAACTTAAACCGCTAAAAACTACACCCTGTGAGGAAAACACGATCGCGGAGCCAGCAAAACCTTTCGCTGGCCCCGACATTCTCCAAAATCAACTTTATATAGATGCATTAGTTTCGTCTTAATTTGTTCAAATTTGTACAACCAACTTCAACCCCTAAAAACTACCCCCTGTGAGATAATCACCATGGCGGGGCCAGAGAAACATTTTTCTGACCCCGCCATGGTGGTTTTGTCACAGGGGGTAGTTTTCAGGGGTTGAAGTTGGTTGTACAAATTTGAACAAATTCAAACGAAAATAATGCACTCATATACAGTTGATTTTGGATAATGTTGTGACTAGCGGTATATTGCGCTGGATTTGATATGACGTTTGCTCAACAGGGGGTAGTTTCTAGGGGTTGAAGTTGGTTGCACAAATTTGAACAAATTAAGAAGAAGCTAATGCACCCATATAAAATTGATTTTGGATATCGGGGTCAGCGAAACGTTTCCCTGGCCCCGGCATGGTGGTTTTTTCACCGGGAGTAGTTTTTAGGGGTTGAAGTTAATTGTACAAATTTGAACAAATTAAAACAAAAATAATGCTCCCATATAAGTTGATTTTGGCTAATGTCGTGACTAGCGGTATGTTGCGCTGGATCTGATATGACGTTTGCTCAACAGGGGATAGTTTCTAGGGTTTGAAGTTAATTGTACAAATTTGAACAAATTAAAACGAAAATAAAGCACCCATATAAAGTTGATTTTGAATAATATCGGGGTCAGCGAAACGTTTCCCTCGCCCCGCCATGGTGGTTTCTTCACAGGGGTAGTTTTTAGGGGTTGAAGTTAATTGTACAAATTGAAACAAAAATAATGCACCCATGTAAAGTTGATTTTGGATGTCGTGACTAGCGGTATGTTGCGTTGGATCTGATATGACGTTTGCTCAACAGGGGTAGTTTCTAGGGGTTGAAAATGGTTGCGCAAATTTGAACAAATTAAGACGCACCTAATGCACCCATATAAAGTTGATTTTGGATAATGTCGGGGCCAGCGAAACGGTTCGCTGGCCCCACCATGGCGGTTTTCTCACAGAGGGTAGTTTTTAGGGGTTGAAGTTGGTTATACAAATTTGAACAAATTAAAACGAAAATAATGCACCCATATAAAGTTGATTTTTGATAATGTCCGGACCAGCGAAACGTTTCGCTGGCCCCGCCAGTGTTTTTCTGCTAAAACAGGTACTTCCGGTGATGCACAAATTCTAATTTTGGTTGCACAAATTTGAACAAATTGTGCACTCAATATTTGGCCGAAAAAAAATTAAATTTGCATCCCGTAGCTGTGCGAAGTCACTGCGCCGTGTTGGCGTTTACCAGCCCTTCCTCCTACGGTGGTTGATGACCGGCTTACTTTGTTGTTTGGCCAATGTTTACCATCTGTCAGTTTTGGTGCGTTCACAGCTGGATTAGAATTCATTTTCGGATTGTGTTCCAGCTTGTACCTAACTTGATTTGAGTTTTTGTTGCTGATACCATGAAATGAGATCAGAGCTCTGTTGTCACCTTTCACTACCGTCAATTTCACAACATTCATTGTACGAGTTAGGTAACATATTATATAACAAAATAAATCAAATTACCAATGCTTACGGAGTCTAGACTAAAGGGTATTTTTAGTTTTATTTTATAATATTTGAATTGGGACAACAACCAGTGTAACACCCACCGCATATCCCAGTTTACGTTGATTTCATTCAAAATTATAGTCATTTTTAACACCAAAAATGAGAGGGACCTGGGTCGAGGCAGTGACACGGACCGAAAGAAAAGGCAACACTAATTGTTAACGCAGAAAAACTGAAAGGTGGTAAACAATGGTCAAATGTTACCATAACGCGGCCGTTCGCCAACCACCGTAAAAAGAAGGGCCGGTCACGGCCAAGACAGCGCAGCGATCTCACGCAGCTACGCGAGGTAGCACCAGTCAGGCACCTTCACGGCCATTGGTCATGTTCCACCAACAAGGGGGGCTATCTAAATCACAGGTTAGGCACGAGTAACATGTTGGGATGACTGTGGGCCCTCGTACTGTAACTCGCGGTCATTTGTGTTCATTTGAGATATTGTGTAGCCCTTTTTCTTACCTGTTTTAAATAAATATAGTATTGTTTTAGAAAATTTCGAAGTGATCGTTTAGTATATAACCGCAGTTCGAAGTGCTCTCTCTCTCGCTTGTGTAATCCCGCCCCTGTTTTCTGACCAATAAAAATGGTGGGTTATCAGAATTAAGTAACCTGCCAATTTTAAGGCATCACCAGGGCTTGGATATAGGTAACCCTGTCTGGCGCCATTAAAATTAATACTCAACGAGCTTCTGGGGTAGTTCGTCAATACTTATCCTAATGATAATATTTTCCACCATACACTACTATCCAATAGTACAAAACTTTGCCTAAGTTTAACTTAGATCTGACAACTTTGACTTTTTAAGTAGGTACACTTGAGAAATAACGCCGCATTTTGATTTATCCAAAATACCGTGACATAATTAAAAATATTGTAACTGCTACAAAATCCTTTTATTCTTGTAAATAAATTCTTTAAAATACATTCAGAGGTTATGAACTAAAGTTTAGCTACTTTAAATCTGATATTTCCTAAAATGAAGGAAAAATTAATTATAATATCTACAGAGATTAAAATCCTTTAAAATCATTGAAATCATCCGAAATCTTTTAAATCTCTTGGAATCTTTTTAAAATGTCCTTAAACCCTATAACACTTCTACATCTTTTTAAGATGAACAATTGTAAGCGTACAATTTTTTTCAAATACACAGTTTAGCCAGAAAATAGAATTTTTTATTTTATCAAAAGCATTTCGATAGATACACTAGAAAACGTCTCAAAAATGGAGACAGCTAAATCATTTTCCCTTTTTAGGAATTAAAAAGTTTATTTAAAAAATTTTAATCTACTAATTTTCTCGCAAGCTGTCCTTTTGACAGGCAGCGACGAAAGAAAAAATTCGAAGTAAAAATAAGTACTTCTAAATCGATGGATCTCAAATGTCGAATTTATGATGAAATAGGCGACAATCAGATTTTACATCAAATCAAAAACTACCATTTAAAATAAGAATTTCACAATTATAATGATCGCAATATAAAAATGTAGAATGATGTCATTTTATGAAACATTAAATAGTTTTTTCTAATCTTTTTGAAAATGAGGGTGGTTTATACTTTTGTTTTCAATTCGGCGGTCATCCTAATTTCTGTTGGTAAATATGATAATATAATATACATATCGTAATTTAAGTGCCATTTGTATATTTACAGGTGGATAGGTAGAAAGGTAGGGTCTACAGGTACCTTAACTGGTATTTTTAAAAGATTTTCTATGAAAAATAATATGCATTTCTAGGAATGCAACATACTATTTCTGCATCCTACCGGTGGTCTCATTTCAGTACCTATGGAGATACTTTTTCCGACTATTATTGTAATGCCTGAAATAATACTTTGTTTTAGCTGTATATATCGTCAAAAATTAAGACGTTTTATTTGTACATATATGCTATATCCATATCAGCAATACCAACACGACAAAACATGAGTGAATATGTGCTATAAATTAGGAGAGCAGATTTATAACAACTTTTCGCTTACCTAATTATTATTATAGAAATGAGAAGACTAATCGCGAACGAATTAAAACGTATTTTTCGATATTAAAAATAAAGAACTTCACATAAATACCATCTTTTATTTTCTAACAAGACAAAATATAGTAATAAATTAATTTTGAGTTTCAAGCATTAACAAGATTTCGAATGTGACAAATAAGTTGCTCGAGTTATTTATTTCAGCATTAAATTAAGCTTAAATACTAAAAATCAAAAATTAACTCGTTTCCGTACTTTTAATACGTACACTTGAACTTTTTTTTTCAAATGTCAATAACTAGGTTCTAGAGATAGTTCTCTTTAAAAAAGAAAATGGTGTAGAAAAAAGTAAACAGTATAATAGAAATAGTTATGTTTTCAAGTATAATTTTGATAAAAAAGACAATCATTCATTGTAAAAAATTTCCCATATTTTCCGTTGTATTTTGTAGTTTAAATTCTCTATTTTAGGTAGGGAAAGTAATCTGCAGTGACAAAAGAATCTTTGAAAGTATCCTGTACAAGTACCTTTGCGAATTGAATTACGATGCTAATTGTTGCTTAGGAACGTTTATAGGGTCATTGACGTAAGCTTATCACGAAAACGTATGTCGCTTACAGCTATAAAGTTGCCTCTCCTTTTTTCGCTTAAAAATCCTATTCATTAATGAGAGAACCAAGCGGCTTGCAAACGTTGCCCATGCAACGTCCTATGCAAGTTTCTGGACAGCATCCTAAACAGGTTCCTAGTACATGAAACCGTGTCGCAAATGACGCTGTAGCGGACCCTGTACATGACCATTAAAAAGTTTGTGTCCATACAGGATTATTTGCAGGATCATGTATATTTTCCTTTGCCAAATTCTTGCACAAGGACTCTCCAGATTACCTGTACAGGTTCGTGCAGAGGAACACGTACTGGATCTGCCGAGGATCGTGTACAAGAATGTTCAGCCTAAATTATATAAATATATTAAGTAAACTTCAGCTTTCCTTTAACAAAAAAAAAGATATTTCATTAAAACTAATTTTGTGTTCCAAAGAAGCTGCAACAAAAAGAAACCTCTCCTGCTCCAGAAAAACCCAAAACGATGAATCCGTTCTAAACCAGTCTCGATTTCGACCTGAAAGGACCTTATTTTAATAGAGCTTATTTCCACGTGAAGGTTTGCAAAACCTCCGATAGTCATCACTAATCTAATTGAAATGTCACAGAATGTTTATATTATTTGGATGCATAGTGTTTATTTTTCATCTATTTATAATTTTCTTTAACTGCAATTATTATCTTCCTGGAATGCAGATCTAAAAACGGCAATCTATTTTTTCCTATCGTCAACTGTTTACTAGATATTTTTAGAAAATCACAGTCTTGATCTTTTACGGAAAATTTTATATGCCTGTAGTATGAACAATGTATAATGGACAGTAAAATTCAAAAGCCAAAACTTAAATTTATAGTATAATTTTTATGAGATAAGATTCTCTTGATTTATTAACGCTTGAGCTTCTCGTCTTAAAATAAGTCGACTCGTCTTGAAAACCAATCGCAAAATTTACAAAGGAAATCGCCGATCATCTAAAGATCACTGATTAGGTTTTATTTTGAGTTGCAACGAAAATGAGAAATGACACAATGGAGAATGAGAATGCAGGTATGTTTATGTTATAGATTCAAGTAGAATACTCATTTTGAGAAAGAAAAGGTATTATATCGACATTATAAAAAATGAGCTGCAACGAAAATTGTTTCTCTGTTTTTCTGTGTTAGCATAAACGACTTAAATCACTGACTTCTAAGTATCGCCTCTGGCCGCCCAGCGATACATAGCCATCTTGGAGACGATAGCAAGACAAGTCAAGAAGAACCTCAGGATTAAATATTTCAAACTTATTTATTAAAGTAATTTTCAAGCACTTTTTTTGTAAATACATCTTCCTGTTGTTCTTTTTAAGGTCTCAAAAGAAAACATTTTGAGGGTCTGCATATGTATATTGGAGCTCTAGTTCTAAAATATACCAACTTTTGTATAAGATATAAAAATTATATATACAAGAAAAATAACAAATCTATTTATAAAATATAAACAAAGTACCGGTATTTTATATAAACAATGTAGCATTCTTCTTTAGGCAGTGAGTCAAACATCGTCGAGTTTTGAAAAAATCGGTGATACTCAATTTTCTCATAAATCCAACACCTTCTTCCTATATGAGATTCTGATAATTATAATGATGGTAATAAAGAAATTTAAACTAATAGAAATATCTCACAAGATCAACCTTTAAACCAGCCAAGTAGTTTACCAATTCTGACAAGGAAATTGGAGTAGAATTTCAACCACTCATAATAGAACCTCGTAGCAATTTTTTCACGTTGAAAATCACGTGCAATGTGCTCCCTCGTTCGAAGTGCGAAACTGAAAAGTAGTGAGTGTCTACGCAGTTGTCAGACGCAGAAGGGGATATACATGGCGGTAAATTTGAGAGTGTACTGACTTAGCATTGTCTAAAAATATTGAAAATTGTGAAATTTCTGCTGATGCACATACCAAAATTGATAACAGTTTTATTTAATAAGTTCAAACATTCAGAAAAATGTAATGTTTTTTTTAAACAATTTGAAACAGCTTATTTCTGTTTCACTGCGCTGATAAATCCTTAAATTATACTTTTCAAATGTAAATTCATCTACAATCCATAATTACGTCTTTGATAATATCACTGCTCGTAAAAAATGTGTACTTTTGACAGAAAAATTACCCTGGTCAGTACCTGGTCGGCTCCCGACCATAAAATATAACGAGGGTTGGCTCGGCCAGTTACCGGTCGGCTCCCGACTTGATTCGAAAAAAATGTATCCCGACCGGCTCCCGATCGGTTCCTGTCCTTGAAACCCAACCAGGAGTAGCCCGGCCGGAATCCGACCGGAAACCTTGTTATAGTAGGACCAACAATAGAAATTTCTACACGATCATAGACATACAAAGCGATTACGTACGCATGACCCTAAAAAGTCTATAACGTCGAATTTATGAGAAGATAGTTAAATTATTAGCGTGAAAAGGTAAATTAAAAAAAAGAAGATCCTTTTTCAACCAATACAGGTGATTTTTTAAACACATGGTAGAATTTAAAAAAACCACATAACAGTAACATCTATAACCATATACTTAAACTTTCAATCAAAAGAGACGAATTTCAAGAATAGAGTTACATTTTTACGGTTAAGTTAAATTTTTGAGGCATGAAGACGAGATTTCAACAACATAGTCAAACTTGCAACCAAATAGATGAATTTTGAACAAGGAAAGATTCATTTTCAACAAACCGGAATGTCTTTTCTGATAACAAAGATGAATTTTTGATTCAAAAGGAAGAATTTGTTGCAAAATAGTTGCATTTATAAACAAATTGTTGAATCATTAAGAAAAGAAAATTACTTCGGGGAAATCTTGTTGAATACTTTACCAAATAGAAGAATTTTCAAACCAAAAGGATACATTTTTTAAAAGACAGTTCGATTATCAACCTTAGAATGTAAATGATTATCAGAGACATCATTTTTAGCGAACAAAAATAAATCTTCAGCCAAACAATTCAACTTTAAGAAATTGACTAATTAATTTTTCACCAAAAAGTTGGAACTTAGAAAAAAATAGCAATGAAGTCAAACAGGTTAATACAATTGAACTTGTGTTTGAGTTACAGCTTTTGAAATGAGCGAAGATTAAATTTTTTTAATTAAGGTAATTTTGATTTTTTAAATTTTGTTTTGTTTTATACTCTTATGCATGGCAAGCAAGGAGCTGTGAATAAATAACAAAAACTGATATTCTTAATTATAAAACGGGGAGGGGGGGGGGGGTACTTATACCCATTGTTAGGGTTCAAAAGTTTTGAACCCCCGCATTTCACATAATTTTTTCCGATTACATTTTTTTGTGTATTTAGCGGTCACCCAAAAATTACCTAAAACGATTTGCGATAGAGGAGGATTTGGTTGAACTTAATCAAAAAGACAAATTTAAGAAAAAGAGTTCAATCCTCAACTAAAACAGATTCATTTTTTAACAACCACAAAATTATTTTTCTATCAAAATGGACGAGTTTCACACAAATTAAATCAATTTTCAACCAAATAGTTGAATTGAAAAACTAAAAGTGACCCGAATCAGTTGTATTTTCTACCAAATTCTACAACTTCCAAGCGAAAAAGACGAATTTTCAACGTAAAAATATACATTTTTAACTAAGAAAGGACAAATTTTCAAGAAAGCAGTTACATTTTTATTTAAGTGCATAATTTGTTACTATATAGTTGATTTTTTAACCAAAAAGATCAATTTTCTACCGAAACTGGATTAGTTTAATTTCCAGTTTAAAAATTAATAAGCGTCCAAAAATTTCATTTTCGACGAAAATGTAGTTGATATTTTAAACAAAATGATCAAAAATTTTAATTTATAAAAGTTCATTTGAATAAAAAAAACGCACTTTCAATAATCCAGTTTAATGCGAAAGTAAAACAGATTACTTTTCCATCAAAATGTTGCATTTTCAACAAAAAAAATTAAATTGATACCAACAAAGATAAATTATCATAACAGTACATAAATTTTCAACCAAGTATTTAAATTTCGAAACAAGAGGATTGTCGTTCCCCAAAAAACGCCCAAAACGATTTTTTACGGGGCAGCGATCTCCCTCCATTTCATTTCATTCCCGAAAAGAAATTCCAAAATTCTTTTTTTTTATATTAAAAGGTGCCGGTTTTGAGTTAAACTTTCCCAAGTAAAGTGCATGGGAAAAACAACTTTTTTGAGTTTTTGGAATAATTTTTCACTTAAAATTATTATTATTGGTCTAGTGGAATATATATTATCGTTGAATAATTAATTTTGGATTATTTTAACAAATGGAATTTTTTTCGAAAGTTTTTCGCCTAAAATTATTACTATTAGTCTAGTGGAATATTTACTAACATTGGTTTAATAATTTTTAATTATTTAAAAATTCCATTTGTTCAAAAAGTTTTTTTTGTGATAATAATTTATATACAAAACAAAAATAAATGTTCAGCAAAACAGTTGAACTTGAAAAAAATGTATAAATTAATTTTCCACCAAAAAATTGGAAATTTACAAAAAAATATAGTTCATTTTTTAACAAAATAGTAGAATTTATAAGCCAGAAAGGCGCATTTTTAAGAAAGTAGTTTAATCTTCGTAAACAAATTATAATTATTGACCATATAAATTAAAATAAATTAAGAAAAAACCTGATTTTTCTCTGATATATTGATAGACGATTTTATTTGGAATAACGGGGCATTGCTCAAAATTATATTCAGAAAATATTACTGAATATAATAGTATAACATATTAATGATTTATAATTTATACATTAAGCTTACCAGAGATAAAAATTGATGAATTTGATCTACTGCCAAATTCAATTCTAAATGTTATTTAGGCTCTATTTGGGGCGTTATTTTTCAAGTGGACCATCTCAAAAACTCAAAGTTGTTGGATCTAAGTTAAACTTCGGCAAAGTCTATTTCGGATATTCTTAACTCTTCTCATAGTGATGAAAAAAATGGTTTCTAGTAGAGTTTTGATAGGCCTTTTCGCGCCCCTTACGATTGGTCCGACGCATTAAAAAAAACATTTAATCTTTAAAAATGAAGGTCAAAAATTATATCGTCTTATTGGAAATAAGGCAGGTCTTTTTTTCAAAAAAAAAAAACTTAGGGTTTTTCTACAAAAGTATGTTGTTAAGATAGTGGGATTCAAACTTTTAATTTATGAAAATAAGCGTTGAGTACTCCGTTATCGGTGCCCGATCTTTACACGATCAGTCTCATTAAAATCCGTTCATGAATTTCACGAACGGAAATTTAATATAAGTAAACTCGAGAGTCTCGAATGGTCTTCTCCTTTCAAAGGTCACCTTAATATTTTGAATTACCAGTTAAGTTATTACCATTAAGTTATCGGGAAATAACCTATGATTTACGATTTATTAACATTGTTCTGTAGATAAATTAAATTTTCTGTCAATTGCATTACTTCTTGAAAAATTCGAGAAGAAGGTTGTAGATAATATTTTCGCCAAAAAATTGAGCTATCATTTATTAGATCCTTTAATTTTTTCAAGTCTGTAAAGAAACAGTATAGACCAAACAATTTTTAAAAAATGCATATTTTTGAAATAAATATTTCTGGCTATTTTAAATAATATTTACAGAATATGCATTTGATTAATTTTTATTATTATTAATTAATTTCGACCTTATGGACATTTTTCTAAGTTGAAATGTCATGGTTTATTATAAAAAAGAAGAATAACTTTGTTTAACATTTTAAACTTCGCGCGAATAGCAACCAATTAGACGCCGAATGCGACGAATGCGCAGTTGAGTAACTAGCTCTTGTTGGAATCCCTACACAATAAGCATTTTGCATTTTAATTGTACTACTCGATGCTGACATTCATGTTATGAAAATTTTTCCTTAATGTATTTCTGTAATGAATTTATTATTAATAAAGAATCACAGTTTTAATAACAGAATCGATTGTATCACATATTTTATTCTCAAAATCTAAAAATATTACTTAATAAATGTCATCATATAGCAATGTTTGACTCATCTAATGGTAAATATACTAATTTTACGTGAAGCAATTATATTAATCAATTATTTATTTGAGGTTAGGTTTCAATGAGCCCGCAGAGTGTAATTACTTACTCTCATCTTCCTCGCGCAAGTTTCGAGGCATACTGGCTGGTGTTTAGTGCCTAAGAACACGTGGCCCTGGCGGACCCAAGGAACCGAATGGAGCCTCTACAAAGTACTCATAAAGACCCCATTCGGTTCCTTTTTAAAAAACTAAAAAAAACCAGCAAAATCAACTTTTAAATAGTGAAAATTCGGATTCTACATTAAAATTTGCATTAGCAACTCACGGAGTAATCGCAATACTTCTTGTTGTAGAGTTGAAAAATTTTAAAAATAAAATAGCTGTCATATTTACAGGGGCCGAAGACGACTTCAAGTGCATGTTCTTTTAGTAGCAGTTAATAAGCGTTCCGTCGGTAACTCTAATAATTATTTCTGGATGCTAGCGCCCCGCACTGGAAACCTCAGACAACAACGCTACGATGCAAGTGAGAGAGAATTTTATTTTTAAACTTCGTGCGCAACATACTGCTTGAGCTATTATGGATGTGCTTGAAGTCACCTTCAGCAAAAGTCAATTAAATTTTTTAAAATTTTGAACGCCGCAAGAAAAAGTATTGCGATTACTGCGTGAGTTTCTAATAGAACATTTAACATAGAATCCGAATTTGAATAGTTTAGAAGTTGATCTTGCTGTTTTTTTCGAGCTTTTCAAAAAGGAACCCAATGGGATCTTTACGGGTACTTTGTAGAGGCTCCATTCGGTACCTTCGGCCCGCCAGGTGGCCCACTGTCCTTGTGCATATTTAATCATTGATAGAATATTACAAACGAGTAGTATGTATACAAATTTCACTGTTCTGTCAGAAAACGTGAAACAGCACTAGTTTTACGAGCGCATGAAGATGGCGTTTCAGTAGGAAATCGATCAAGTCCTGTCGGGCCCAGGTATGGGCCCCAGAGTTCCACCAATCAGGACCAAATTGGGAAATCCGATCGGGGTCAGATCGGAATCCGTTTGAAATCGAGCGATTTCTGCACGGGTCAGAACGAAACATTAAATTTTAACAGGAATAATGATCACGCCACAATATTTTCATTAGTTTTTGACTATGTAAAAGATGGAGAACTCAAGCACAAAAGCGAGGCAAATCATATCGGACATTTTGAGTCATGTCGCTATTGACGTTTATGAATACCAGACGATAATTGCGAATTATCTTAATGTGAATTTTGCAACCCAAAAGGTCTACAACGTCTCAAACTGAGCAGGTCAGAATTTGAAATACAACAGCAATTTTGCAAATATCTAATGTTTCGCTGAATTACGCATCCTGGATGCTTATCCCTATTTCAGTTGTCAAAAAAATACTGCAAGGAAGATCACGAAGTCACTGCTAAAGACCTGAAAAGCAGATTCGATGCTGCAGTGGCAATCAAAGGGACTTTTCAATGCCATGCATTTATACCTAATGAAGATGAGAGACTTTAATTGAAGGAATTGTGCTCAGTTCCAGAATTCCACTACAATGGCGTACCGGAGTAATAAACTCTTATTGTATTGAATAAAAATTTTGAATCCCACTTTCTAATCAACATATTCTTATATAAAAAAAACCCGAGCTTTCTTTTTAAACCGAAAAGACAACCTGTCTTATTTCGAAAGAAAGCCAAATTTATTTTTTACTTTCATTTTTAAAAGTCAAATATTCATTTGAGAAAAAATGCTTCTAGAGAAGTTAAAAATCGCCGAAATAGACGACATCCATGCAAATTCAAAAACGTCCAGCCCCTTCTCCTCTGTCAATACTCATCCGAATGATAAAAAATTTCTTCCCATAAACTACTATCCAACATCACAACACTTTGCCTAAGTTTAACTTAGATCGGACAACTTTGACTCTTTGAGTAGGTGCACTTGATTATATAAATCCATTCAGAAGTTATAAATTGTTTAAATCTTTTATAATCCCTTAAAATGTTATAACATCCTATACAATTTTTAGACCTTCTCAAGGTTAATTGTATGCATTATATTTTATCTTCAAATATATAGTGTAGCCAGAAAATTGAATTTGTTATTTTATCAAAAGCATTTCGATAGATGAACTAGAACCTGTTCTAAAAAATGGGTGGTCAGCTAAATCATCTTCCCTCTTTAGATCAGTATATCTAAAATATCGATTTTTTTTCAAATTTGCGACAATAATTTTTCACATGAAACCAATACCTCCTATTTGAGATAAGAATGTCATAATTATAATGACCGTAATAAAAAAAATGTAAAATGATTTCATAATCTGCGAAGGACGGTCTTGATAAAAACAAATTCGTTATTTCACATATATTCCTTAGATACAGTTGCCAACCAAGATATTCACTGATGCATTAACCAGTTTTTTCTAATCTTTGCTAAAATGAGGGCGGATCATACTTTTCATTTTATTTTGGCGGTCATCCAAAATTCTATTGGTAAATATGAATCTGCACATATTACCTTTAATAATTATTTAAACTGAGTTCTAAGTAAATAAACTTTGAAGGATACAATAAACTTCACATTATTAGGGCATTCGCGATACAAAACACGGTTTTGTGCTTCATCACACTTCACCAAACGAAAATGCTCTTTCCTTCTTTCTCTCTAGAGTCCATTTCCGTTCTCCCAACAAAGTTATCCGTCCATTTCTAGACGTGGACGATCCCACCAGTGGTCTCACTTTAGTACCAATGGACACACTTTTTTTTTAATATTATTGTAATAGCTAAAATAATCCCTAAAATAATACTTTGTTTTCACAGTGGATGACGTGTATACATATATCTGCTGCGACCTCATCGCTTTTCGCTTACCTAATTATTATTTAAAAAATGATTGGACTAATCGTAAAGGAATCAAAACGTATTTTTCGTATTTTTTGTTATAGACGAAAGTCGAGTACTTCAATTTTCGGTAGATCAATTGATTTTCTTTAAAAGAAAACTAGTTTTCATAAAAGAGTTGCATCTTCAACAAATAAAATAAAGTTTCAACAAAGTAGTTAAACTTTCAAAAAAGCAGTTTAATTTTTATCCAAGAAAGTTAAATTTTTAATAAAAAACATCAATAGTTTAATTTCCAAAAGCAAGAAATGTGAGTTCGCAACGAATTTTCAACAAAATTCTTTAATCCATAATAATCAATGAAAACGATATGTAGGTACTTCTATGAATTTTCAAAGTTTTCTTATGATTTCTCGTGATTTCAGAAATTTGTAAATATTTTTTATGATTCAATGATTTTAAGAGTTTTGAAAAATTGTAGTCAAATTTAAACAATCTTTTTTTAATTTGAAAGAGTAGTTTCATCCTGTTTCAAGGGATAGTACAGGATTCCACCTTTAAGCCACTTCAAGAGATTAATAGCAAATAAGAATTATGTGAGTCGAATTTTTAAAAAAAGTGATTATGAACCTTAGAAGCTGAATGATTATTAAAAATATCATTTTCAGGCAATAAAAATAAAGTTCAGACCAAATATTTGAACTTGAAGAAATTGACTAATTAATTTTTCACCAAATAGTTGGAATTTGTAATAAAGGGGCATTAATTAGAAGTATGTCAAGAACATAATACTCAACTGCTTAATATTGAGATAAAATTAATAGTAATTATTATAATTTGATAATGAAACAACTTGATTTCCCTGAAATTTATTAAATTATATAACATATGAGATTAATTTTGATCAATTAAGAGAAAACTTCACAGAAATAAATTTTATTTATTTATATTTTTAATGTTGTTTTTAAACATAAAATAAGAACTATGAGTCCTATCAAAAAGTGATCACTTTGAAAACTGTAATTTTTTCTTCTATTCCGGTGAAAATATTTTATTTTAAAAATTTTCCTTTCAAAATAATTGTATGTCTGCATACGTAGTTTGAAACAATTTTATTTACGAATTAAATATTCGTAAAGATCAGTCTCATTATAATCCATTTGTGAATTTCACGAATAGAGATTTAATATAAGTAAACTCGAAACTATTGAATGGTCCTCTCCTTTCGAAGGCCACCTTAATATTTTTAATTTCAAGGAAAAGGTTTCTTTTTTCTGTCAATTGCATTACTCCTTGAATAATTCAAGAAGGTGGTTGTAGATTATATTTTCGCCAAAAAATTGAGCTATCATTTATTACATCGTTTTATTTTTTCAAGTTTGTAAAGAAGCAGTATAGACCAAACCACTTTCAAACAAAAATGAAAATATTTGAATTAAATATTTCTGGTTATTTTGAATATTATTAATATAATATGCCTTTGATTAATATTTATTATTATTAATTAATTTTGACCTTATGGACATTTTTCGAAGTTGAAATGGCATGGTTTATAATAAAAAAGAAGAATAACTTTGTTTAGCATTTTAAACTTCGCGCGAATAGCAACCAATTAGACGCCGAATTCGAAGCATGCGCAGTTGAGGACATATATTATATTTCATATTACGAAAATTTTGCCTTAATGTATTTCTGTAATGAATTTATTATTTATAAAGAAACAAGGTTCCAATAACAGAATCGATTGCATTACATATTTTATTCTCACAATCTAAAAACATTACAATTTTGTGCATACTGCAATCCATTTCTTGTCAATAGATTTGATCATTCTAACTCTACATTAAATCGAAAAACCTTGATTTCTTGAATAATAATTTAAAGTAAAAGAACTTGATAAATTTTATCATATCATAATATTTGACTCATCTAATAGTAAATATACTAATTTTACCTGAAGTAATTGAATTAATTATTAAATTATTTCAGGTTGGGCTTCAATGAGCCCGCAGAGTGTAATTACTTACTCTCATCTTCCTCGCACAGGTTTTGAGATATGCGGGCTGATGTTTGGTGCCTCCGAACACGTGGCACTATCAGAAAACTTCAAGCAGCACTATTTCTGCTAGCGCATGGAGATAGCGTTTCAGTAGGAAATCGGTCTGGCCTGGCCGGGCCCAGGTATGGGCCACAAAGTTCTACCGATTAGGGCCAAATGGGGTAATCCCATCGGGGCCAGATCGGTATTGCGCTTTAAATGGGGTGATTTCGTCATGGGATACCGCCAGTTTAGCCGGAGAATGGATTTGTTTAATTTCATTAATACTTTTACAATTAACACAAAACTATGTGTATTATGAAGTGTAAAGTAAATGTTGTTTACGTATATGAATTTCTTAGTTTCTGCATAACAAAATGCTTATACGTGTTTATTATATTCAGCTGCGCAAGCGCGTTTCCATTAGCATGGGTCGCGCAACCTGGCCGATGGCCGGCTTACTGCCTTCGTTGAGTTCTAGTGATATTAATTTCTTTCAATTCCTGAATAAATCAAAATAGAAGAATAAAAATGTCTTTGAGAAGCTGCTTCACGAGAAAGAAAAGGAAGTTTCTTGTATGAATATTTATATCCTTTCGGAAAAAATTGGCATACAAAGATTTAATTTTGATCCTGTAAGGAAAGCAGCTCGTTCAAATTTTCATTTACATATATCATTGTTTTTCTTATACTTTAAGTCCAAACTTTTTATGTAAACTTTTTTCGAAAAGATGAAAATTTTTTCAGAAGTTTTCTACTATTAGTTTACATATATTAAAATTGTTATATACATACAGTAACATTACTATGAGCATTTACACAATTAAGTATACTAAATTTAATTTCTATTATCCATTCCTGCTTCAATTATTGTTATACTATTTTCTATTATGGCGGTTTGTCAATAAAAGCAATAACTTCGATTTAAGATAATATTGCCATAATTATAATAATCATAATAAAAAATGGAAACCGCCACTTGTGTATATATTTGTAGTCTGATGTGTCAACAGCCTGTGCCTTAGATACAGTTCTTAACCAAATTATTCAGTAAACCATTCTTTAGTTTTTTCTCTACTTTGAGAACATGAGGGCAGTTTATACTTTTGTTTTCACTTTCGCGGTGATCGTTGATTCTATTGGTAAATATGGTAATATAATGCACATGTCATCATCTAATAGCCATTAGTGTATTTACACTGTAACAACCAGAGATTTCTTTTACTAAGGTATCCTTTCTTTGGAGTACTATTTTCAAAATACACTGTACATATTTTATTGGGGAATTTCCCACAAAATCGTGTTGCTCGCATCACATGAACACATCTGCAACACATGCAGTTGATTTGTATTCACTTAATCGTACGTTTATTCTAATTGGCTTTAACTCTATGTTGCCGCTGGGCATTTGTGATTCGTCCACACTCGGTGCGATGGCCGGTCTTATTTCTTATCTTCGAAAATTTTCAAAATGTTGAATAGCATCCAAAAATTCTGATTTTTATTGAGTTAAAAAAAGTAATCAGGATAATTTGCATTTCTTTTTGTCGTGTACTTAACAATTATTTTGGGACTCTTAAAAATTCATTGAAGGCTGGCTCGAATGGAAACGTATAGATCCGTTAAAAACTACAGATCGAAAATTTTGAGGATTACATCACACTCTCATGAATGAGATGTAATGGCAATCTCAATGACGATACGTGAGTTAAATTTTCAATTAGAAGAAAGTAATTTTCTTAACATTTTTTAATTTATCTGCTATATAATCAGAGATTGTACCTTACCGACAGTAGGTCAACCCTCCAAACCATGAAGGCAGATAATCTGCACAATATCGATCAAGTTAAGAATCTTCAATAACAGAAAATGCTTAACGTCTTAATAAGACTAGATGGAAAATAATATTTTTAAATTAGAATCATTTATTGAAGAAAAGATCCTACTCTATCTTCACTCCATTGGGAATCGAACCACAAAACTTCTGATTTTCGGTTAGGTGCTTTTCCAATTAAGCTATTAGATCAATCAGAATAAGAACTCTTAATTCAAGAACATAACGCTAATTTTTTAGCTAGGTGTTAATGGTACAAGTAATAATTTAATTTTTTTTAATTTATCTGCTATATCATCAGAGATTGTACCTTACCGACAGTAGATCAACCCTTCAAACCATGAAGGCAGAAAATCTACACAATATCGATCAAGTTAAGAATCTTCAATAACAGATATTGTGTAGATTTTCTGCCTTCATGGTTTGGAGGGTTGATCTACTGTCGATAAGGTACAATCTCTGATGATATAGCAGATAAATTAAAACATTTTAAAATAATTACATGTACCATTAACACCTACCTAAAAAATTTGCGTTATGTTGTTGAATTAAGAGTTCTTATTCTGATCCCTCTAATAGCTTACTTGAAAAAGCACCTGACCGGAAATCGGAAAATTTTGTGGTTCGATTCCCAATGGAGTGAAGATGGAGTAGGATCTTTTCTTCAAGAAATAATTTTAATTTAAAAGTGATTTCCAATCAAATAGGCCATTTTTCACCTTTTCTGCCAAATAGTCGAATGTTTAAATATTAGAAAATATGTTCTTAAAACAATTTTATTAGAATGTATACTACTTGCTCCAAATTTTTCTAAGTAAGGGATCATCTCCTGTTGCAGAATTTTGAAATAAGTGCAACTCAATTCCTTTTTTGGAATATTCGAAATCAATGTTTGGTCAGTGTTATTTTTCACTAAAAACTGAGTGAAAACATATTTGCAAAAGAATTTGATACATTAAAATCTGTCCTTTTTATGAAGGTTTCTGTGTTGCAGGAAATCGAAGATTGTCACTAAGGACATCAAAGCGTTTATGCACTCGTTTCTACAAAAAAATTATTTTTAGTTAATACTCTAAATGTACGGTGTGGAACAATTATGGTTAAGAATAGTTTCACGTAACTTCGATTGAATCATGAGAAAGATGATTTCAGCAAAGATACATTGAATTAAGCCAAACATATTAGACACAAATTAAGCTCATAAAAAAAATAATATTTCTTCTTGCAGAATGTAGTTCACAGTCTGCCAAAAATCCCTATAACGAACATAATGCTGGTCCTTCTTCTTATGCCGCTGGCAAACAACATTCGTATGACCGGCCTTCTACAGAGGAGGCTTCTGTTCGTGCCAGGTCCAGGTCTCCTGATAGCAGGTCTCTGTCTATTAAAGTACTTGGATATTCACTTGGAGAACTTGGATATATACGGCTTATTCCCCGTAAAAATGAGGGTCTTCAATTCGAATTTCGTAGATATGTTTTTCCCGTCGGTAAATCAATTAGACTCAAAACAGAAGACTATACATACGTGCCCGTGCCAACCGGAGAACATATTGTATTATCAACATCCAGTGGTGACACTTTTGCAATACTCGAGTATAACGGAATTCTTCGTGGAATATATATCCCAGATTCCAATTATTCAAGAATAAAAATAAATATTATAAGCGGTGCTATTGACAAAATGACCACAGATGAAATGAGGCTTTGTCCAGTAGGCAAACAATTTCCATTATTCCCAAACAATTTTATTAAAGTTTTTGCAAATGAAGACTCCCTACAGTCCGTATGGAATCCTTATAGCGAACCTGAGGTGTCTCCTCTTCTTGCCAGGTCCAGGTCTTTTCCAGGTAGACCTACTTCTGATCGAGTACTTGGAATTGCAATAGAAGAACTCGGTTATGTTCGGCTTATTCCTTATGCAAATCATAACCAGCGATTTGAATTTCGAAAATACGTTTTTCCTATCGATAAAGTTATTCGAACGAAAATAGATAATAAGAGCTATTTGTTTAGGCCAAACCAAGCATATTTGGTATTATCAACTTCCAATGATGACGTTCTAGCAATATTGGATGATAGTGACACTCTTCGTGGAATCTATAGGACAGATAGACATTATTCAAGAATAAAAATTAATATGATAAGCGGCAATTTTTATGATATGACACCAAACGAAATTAAGGATTGTCCAGTAGGCAAGAATCATCCAATATTCCCAAATAGTTTTATGAAAGCTTCTGCAAATTACGATTCACTACATCCTGAACAGAATCGCAATGAACACCGGAATCCTGATCCTTCTTCTTCGGCCACACAACATTCACTTGAACTGACTATGCCTGAGCAGCCATCGCTTCGTGCCAGGCCCAGGTCTCCTCCAGGCAGGCCTCCTTCTCATGAAGTACTTGGATATTCAATTGCAAAACTTGGATATATTCGGCTTATTCCTTGTGCAAATAAGAACCGGCGATTTGAATTTCGAAGATACGTTTTTCCTGCAAATAAACAAATTAGATTGCATTCAGGACATAATATGTATGTGCCCGTCCCTCCCGGAGAATATATTGTATTATCAACATCCAATGGTGACGTTTTTGCAATACTGGAGTATACTGGGATACTTCGTGGAATATATTCGACAAATAGCAGTCATGCACGGATAAAAATTAACATGATAAGTGGTGCAGTTGACAAAATGAACGCAATTGAACTGAAGGAATGTCATGTTGGCAATAAATACCCAATCTTTCCACGTTGGTTTAATGAAGGTATTTCAAATGAAGATTCTCTGCAGCATGTGTATTATTAATTCAATAGAAGAAAAAATTAAATATAATATGCCTGGTTATCCGTAGTCTGATCAAAATTAAATTTAAATATATAAAGGACAACGTAATATAGGTATTAATAAAAAATGTACCAGGGAGTAGCCAAAATTAAACCGAAATTTCTGATTAAATTTTTTTACCCAAAAATGGACTTAAATTTGTTTGTTTAATAGGTAAACAAGGTTTTGGTTAATTTTTAGATTATGTTGTTCAAAAAAAAGTTATTGCATATAAAACTGACATGTGGACACGATTTTGTTAATCTTTATTTATGTAACTCTTCTGTCAACGCAAATAATAAAAAAAGTTCTTTCTTCCTTTTTCGCATGTCATTTGTTAAACAACTTTCCTATTCTGATTATGTTTTTGGCTCAATGCGCAGGGTTGTGTGAAAATAAATAATGATTGATAAGTAATATTATTTGTTTTTAAAATTAAAATATCAAATAAAATTGTAATATTTTGATCGATTACTCGTTTTGGAAGTAATATCTTTAACATAAAATTACTTTCTTTTATCAACAAAGTGTAGTACACATAAAAATGTCTCGTTTAATATTATTTGGCAATTTCATAAGCAAACAACAACAAAATTTGATATTATAAATGATCAAAGATTAAGAAAGAATAATAAAAAAAATAATGAGCAAGTAGCATGGCTTTCAAGTATCTTGGTCTGCATCGTTTTCTATGGACAATCTAGAACTGTAGCCCAAAACCAGGGAACTAAAATATTTCGGAACCCATTTATACTCCTTCATCAGGGATTATTTATTGAAAACTAAAGATCTTGAAGATCTTCAAATGTGCTCATATGCGCGATAATGAAAAAATTTTGTGCCGCATTGATAACCGAGTTATCAGCGATCAAAATTGGGGGGGGGGCTGACGTCATTTTTCTAAACGAATAACATTTTTTCAAACTTATGATATCTATCTTTCATAACTACAAGTGCGATCAAATGCACCACCACAAAAAAATTTGGGCTAGCCATTGTAAAGCGGGTGCTAAATCATCAACAGTGACGTGCAATATAAAGTTGAGGACAGGGATTCATTCTTCTACAGATGGGCTGATATGCACCATACATTTTGTTTGAACATTTCCGAAATTGCTCAAGATATGGATTTAACAACATTTTACGAAGTAATGACCAACAAAATAAAAAGTTTGCCATCCGCATTGATGAAGAAATATGGGGTTTCGAATGCGCTCATATGCGCCACTTTCGAAAATGACAAAAACCATAATCTACCTCCTCACTAACACTTGCTACGATCTACTATCCAGAGCTCTTTCATTTATGTTCTTAATCCATACATTTCGACGCATTGGGCTTTTTGGGAAATACTAAAATCGATGACCTGCTACGTTTCTGTTTTTGCAATATAAAATACAACAGGGCGCCATTATAACAATTATCACTTTTATTTACCATTTCTCGATTCTGCTAGATTCAAAAGATTCAAAAGATTTTAAGATTTTCCACAGACGGAAAAACCAAGATGTGATCGGTCTCGGGTATCTTTCTGCCACGCTCTACAAAACCATTGTGATGAACGAGAGATTTTCTAAAAAATTGAACGAATGATTTATTCATTTGTAAACGAGTGAAAAAAAATCACAAAAATTTGTTTAATATTAAGCTAAAAAAACAACATACGAAATAAAGAGATAGAAAATAGGAAAGAATTTTCAATCATCAATAGAAACAGGCGTTATAAAGCCGAAATTAGAGAAAAATTACTTTGGATCAGAATTACTTATTTCATCATAGTTATTTTATACTTTCTTTTAGTTTCATTAACAAAGTGTATTTTTTTAAATTTCTATATTCGTTAGCTTATGCTAGCTTATCTTTTTTCTTACAAAATTTCCTTAAATACAAGTCGATAGTTTTGATTAGGAAGAAATAGTTTTAAAAAATAGGTAGTAGTATTTAATGAAAACTTGTTTTATTTATCATTCATAAATCATTTAATTTTAATAAGTAAAGGAGAAGTGTTATATGAAATCATTTAAATTCTGCATCAAAATTAAAATTCAACATTATTAAACGAAATTAATATGGTTAATTTAGTTCATATAGTCAATTTCTATTAAATGTTTCAGCTTTCCTAAAACTCTATTTATTTTGAAATTTCTTTTCATCGTCTTAAAGAAAAAAGCAGCCAAGATTTTTGACATTTAATTAGACTTCAAATTAATACATGAAATTTGAATTCAAATTATTAATGTTAAAAACATATATTATCACATTTTATAATTAATAATGAATGTGAGTTTTTATATTGCAAAATTTTAATAAAGTATATATTATTAAAGTTGTATGCTTTTTTATGACGAATACAGAACATTATGCTTATTTCATTCGTATGAAGCTCGGAAAATCAAACGGAAAATATTTATGCTTT
>NC_046658.1:155590448-155594615 GCF_010883055.1 Belonocnema kinseyi
TTCTTCTCTCTTTTGTTCAGTTTGTCAAGAAATTCTTACTGAATATCCACTGCATACATTTTACGTAATCGCATGTGTTCTTTTTCTATTTTCTATTAATTTATTTATGTAGCATGTGTATTTTATGTCCTAGAAACATTTAGAAACAAAATCTCACGTCATTTTGTACAAAAAATTAATTGCTTTAAATTTTTAAATATTTATCTATTATTGTAATGCATTTTCAAAGCGTGCCGCTTGCAGTGCCGCTCTGGTGAGAAAATTTGGAAATACAAACTGTAATCACTATGGAACCGTCATTTTTTTTAGTCGGATAGGGCTGGCATAAACTAGGGATTCCCGCGATACATATCGCCTGCTCTATACAGTCCCTGGACATATTATTAGACCAAAGCTAAGAAATGTGTATTTCAAATTGTTTTTGTTGTTTTATTGTAATAGTGTATTTACACGCCTGTCGTATGTATACAATAAATGTATCTTCCTCTCACTCTACCATGTGACGATACTATGCGCTGAATTTCGCCATTTATTTCCGACGTAGTTGACCAAGCCTGCACATAGTAGCATGAGAACTTGAGAAGAAGATACATTTTCCGTTTTTAAACGACAGTTGTGTATATATATCTTGAGACCGTTAGCATGCCTTAACATTCTTTGTAGTTTCATACTTATGGGAACATTTTACGTGATATGATCCCGATATGAATCCTATCGAGAATGTTTGGTACCTCATGAAATGAGGTACCAAACCAATTGGAGACCAATCTGTAATACATGGACTTCACCAAAAGCGGTCACTTTTCTGTTGCCAGAAGTACGCACATACACATGTTTAAAATCACACTTACGTATAGTTCAAAACTTTCCGAAAGTGGCGTGCCAATCGCACTTAAAAAAATGTATAACCGCCTTCATTGTTTTGTTTTGACAGGTGGCTTGAACAAATAAATAATTGATAATCAGACAAGATTTTTTAAAATGTTTATGGAATAAAATGTAAATTATTTATTTACATTTGACTCGCGTTCACATCGGCGGCCATATTATTTTAAGTGCGATTGGCACGCCACGCTCGGGAATTTTTGAATAATACGCAAGTGCGATTTTGCACATGTGTGTGTATGTGCCTACTTCGCATCAAAGCTGTATTGGCTGCTTGAGATGGTCGTTAAAATACTGATTTCAGTCAAAAACAGTTCTTATTGCCTGAATGAATGAACAGTTTGTTTATTGTTTTAAAATGTGGTTCTCAACTCTAGATTCTTAAAATTCAAAATACTTTTTTTTCTTACCGTTCGTTTTTTGATATCGGGAGAAGGAATACAATTTGTTCGAGTAAATATTCAGCAATTGACGAGTCATTGAAATAGGGGATGAATTTTAACAAACTAAAATAACGGATTTGCATTAACCCTTACTTGATTCTCAGATATCAAAGAAAAAAAATCGTTGTTTCTTTACTAAACCTACCTGCTTAAAATTTTCTTACTTTAATAAGGGATACAGATCAAAATAATATGGATGAAATAGGAAAATCCTCCTTTTTATTTTCATGGAAAAAAGAAAATTCTTTAGGAAATTGTCTTAAAGAGATTCTTTTTCCAAATTGCAATAGCAGCATTTTATGTTTGGTTTTCCAAATTTGATGGCTGGATTTTTTTTATCCTCAGGAATTATAGAAATTAATTAATGGACGCCCCATTAACCCTCTACCCCTCGAAAAAAAGGAAAACAAATAGTGAAGTTTCGCAAAAACTCGTAACCTCAAATGCTCTTCCAGTTGGTAAATGTTCGTAACGCGAATCTTCATTTAAATGCTAATGCATCATTCATCTTCTCACTCAGGTTGTTCAGAATAGAATACCTGCTTACCAATTGTTATTAAGTTTATCAAAGCGTGAATGCACTCGTCTTCTACAATCAGATAGACGCTTTCTGCAGAGAAGCGTTGAATTGCTTCAAAGATGTTAGAGAAACATGCGCTAATAAAAAAAGTATCCTCTATTTCTTCTAGCAGAATGTAGTTCACAGTCTGCCGGAAATCCTCATGGTGAAAGCAATCATTATCATTTCTCTCTTCTGCTGGTAAAAAGTATTTGCCTGGCCAGCCTTCTCGAGAGGATTCTTCTTTTCGTGCCACGCCCAGGTCTTCTCCTGGCGCAACTCCTTTTCATGAAGTACTTAGATATGCATTAGAACAACATGGATATGTTCCGCTTATTTTTCAGGCAAATCAGAACCGGCGATTTGAATTTCGAAGATACTCTATTTCTGAAAATAAACTAATTCGATTGCAATAAGAGTATTTCTATATGCAAGTGCTAAATCGAGAACATATAATATTATTAATATCCAAGGGTGACGTTTTTACAATACTAAAGCAGAGAAGATTCTCTAAAACATGTGTGTATCATTAATTAAATCTTTAAAAGTTAAACTGAAATATAATACTTTTTTAATGCATGGTCAGTTCATAATAAGATTAAAAGAAAAGATGACAGTGGTGCAAAATCAAATAACAGAGTTAGCGATAACTTGTAGAAAAAAATTCTTCAATAATTTCAGATTCTGTTATTTTAGAAAAATTATTTAATGAGTTTACAACTGACTTGTGGAGAGAATTTCTGAATTACAGTTCTCATTTTCCCCGATAACCGTAGGCCGAAACGAGCAACTATGTTTGTTCAAAAGAATTTAAGTTGAGATTAAATTTTATCTAAATATAAACTCAGTTTTTACATTGAACCATTACCTTTCACTTGAGATGAGAATTTCATAATTATAATAATCGTAACAAGCAATTTAGAATGAAGTAATTATCTGCGAAGGACAATCTGGATACGAAAAGCAACGTTATTTCACAAATATGTGAGGTAACCGCTGCTTATGTACATATTTGTAATATGATAATGGAATGGAATATTTCTTAGATGCAGCTGTTAACTATGTTATTCACTAAAGCATTAATCAGTTCTTTCTATACTTTGCGAAAATGAAGATGGTTTATAATTTCCTTTTCACATTGGCGCTCATCGTTATTTCTATTGGTAAATATGATAATCCCTAATATAATAATAATAATAATATAATATAATAATCGAAATTCAAAGTCGATAATTCTAATCAACGCTGCTCCTTTACCACCACCTAAGGACCCTCTAGGGAAGGACGCCACGATCTAGGAACCGATTACGGATTGGTCGAAGCACGATTTGGGTCACATCCGGTCGGGCGCTGGTAGTAGGGATGTAGTAAGGTGGTACAGCTGTTATGAAGAAGTGTAGTGGTACAAGCATTACGCGCAGCTGTGACCAATTTTACTATATTCAAACGAAGCGCGCGCTAAAGTGGTATGTCGACCTCAGACCCAAAGGGTAGTGGTGGGTGAACATTGTCGCTCCCTTCCCTAGGGTTCGTTCAGGTTTCTCACTAAGTGCACCCGGGTGCACTCGGACTCGTTCAGCTGCGCTGGGTGAGTAGGCGTATCCACCCGGGTGAACCGTTCAGAAATCACGAGATTGAAGGGTGGGGGTCACTCGATGGGTGACTATTTCACCCGACGAAAAATGGTAGGTGGAAGTGAGTGAACACTACATTTGTTGGGAGGAATTAGCGGCAAATTGGAAAGTTAGCGTACATATAGAATATAATTCGTGAAAATTTCGTTATAAAGAGAAAAATGAACAGTATAAAAAAAAAGATATGGAATTCGCACCCAGAAAACATATAGTAATTTTGGGAGTGCACCAAAATGCGATTGTAAATAAAGGAACAGGAAACATCTTAGTGAATGCCACGGAACGTAGGGTAGGATGGGGCGAGTTGAACATAGCTGTTCTTTTCACGTCAGTATTTAAAATCTGCTAATTCATTGCTTGAACGTAAAGCATTATATATACTCTACTCCGTAATTGAACGGAAAATTTAAAGTATTTAACTTTAAAATGATGTAATCGTTAATCCTAACCTCTACCGTAATTAACACTGCAAGGAGTAAATAAAAAACGAATTATATCCACTTATCTTTTAATAATTATATTACAGGAATAAATATAGCAATTTGTCGACTTGACCATGTACATTATCTCAGTAAAAAATAAATTCTACAATACGTAAACTCCCAAATACTAGACTGGTCTACTACAATTACTCCATGATACTGAA
>NC_046658.1:155594715-155616026 GCF_010883055.1 Belonocnema kinseyi
GCCATATTTTTAAACCGCAACAATGTTTTTCTTATTTTCATAGCATTTGACGAGTTTTAAACCAAATTTATTTAAGAAATACACCAGAAAAACAGTGCTCTCTCTTCTAGTTGACCGCATCTCATATTATTTAATCATACCTATAACAGTGCTGCTGTCATACTTTTTCTGAGAATTTTTGTCGACAAGATTAGTTTTTTATACGTTTACACCATAATTAGCATCATGCAAAATCTGATAATATAAAACATTGCATCCTAACCTACTGACGCCTACACTAAGAGGTTAGGTTACTGCACAGAAAGAGTTGGCTCATTCCGCCCCAAAGAGTGGCTCATCCCGTCCCATATGACATTTTCAGACAAAAGAAATTTCACCTATTTCGGTTTTACAATTATATATAAATGTGTTGAAAACTTAAGGCCTAATAAATAAGCTATCTAAATAACCACTGGAAAACATCTACTATGTGATTTTGCGAGATTCGTGAATCTTCTAAACAAATTAAAAATAGCAGAATACAGTTCTTAGAATTTTTACTTTCGTTTTTTCCACATTTATTCAACATTAGGCAAAAAAATTTCAAGAAAGAAGTTCGATAATGTTTTTCCTGATATTAATATAAAAAATATTTACAAAATAAATGATAACCTACGAGAAAATTAAGTGACTCATCTTATCCCCTATGCTCATCTCGACCCACCCTACCCTAAGTTGATGTGAAGAATATTACTACCTTTTAGTTTATGCTGCGCTCTCTTAATTTGCAAAAAAAAAAACAGTCAGGCGTTGCCAATAACTATATTATAGACAGCAGTTGTTTTCGAGCCGGAATTTTGCAATTACGTGATAACTGCTCTCCCACCAAGTTTTCCAAGTTATCAATTGCCCAGTCGACACACAAGTTCTAAACTTGTCCTATATACGTCTTTCCGCGGACGTCTTAAGGACGTCCTGAGGGCCTTTTAAAGACGTAAAAGGATCCAAAGGATGTCTTAAAGACGTCAAATCATAAAACATAGAGATACATTCTAAGGACCTCTTTAGGACGTCCCGGTACCGACTGGGTGCATTCGGTTTCCGTCTAAAATGTTCCTTAAGTTGTTTCGCGTTGAATTGTGGAAAAATTCTTTTAGAAAATCCAATTATTCTAATAGGTGTTTCTCTCGGGCATCCGACTTTCATGGAAAATTCCAATAAAATGCCAGCACTTTCCACCTCATTATCACTATCCGCATCATCACTTTCCAATATAGTTGCATACATAATCGTTTGCAATAATAACTGGTTTGATGTAACTGCAGAAACAATTATTTTCTTCCGCTGGCTCTCTATTGTATTTTGTTAAATATAAACATAACCTGGCAACCTTTGTATTCGCTGCATGATTCGCGACAAATCATTTCACACGCAACCGTTCAAAGAACGCCACACTTCGCAGTTCACTTTCGTAAACCACGCCCCTTTTCTAGGTTCACTCGATGAGTGCACTTTGTGAGAAACCTGAACGAACCCCTAGAGGGTCCTTATCCCCACTTTGCCAACAGCACCGCCGCAATACAGGGCCTCTCCTTGGTATTTATGATCGAATTCTTATTTCAATTTGAGCCTATCTGTTTGTTATTTATGCTCGAATTATTATTTCAATTTCGGAAAGGACATTTTAAAGCCTTCAAAGCATTTAAACAAGATATCTGAACCATTAAATATATGTACCTAAGTGCCTGCGGAGAATTTCTCAGAGCTTCTCAAAGCCTTGAGAATCTTTAGCATATACTCTGAGATTTTTATCGGTAGGGTTAATATATTTTCAATTACAAGTTAATGTTTAAGTTATTATTTGTTACTAATATAAACGTTAACATTAAGTAATATTCCTTTGAAGCATGGAATTCGTTATGGTTTTTGTTATCAAAGTCCATTGCTGGTGTAAAATGCGAAAACAACTTTTTTCAGGTTTTGAGGTTAGGAATTAATTTTAGAATGCAAGGGCGAACTGCTGGTCGCAGAATTAGGTAAGTTTTGCCACTTCAATGTATAACATCGGCATATCTACAAAAATCTATAAAATATTATTTTTTCCTATGAAACTTTACGAAAATGTACTATAAAAACTTTACGAAAGTTAAGCTTTTACTCATTTTTCTTAATATGAAATAATACGCCCTGTTTTAAATACATTGAAAATAGTGAAATTTTTTATACAAATTACACTTAAATTTGTAACATTTTTGGTGAAAAAACAGAAACTATTTTAGTCAGGATTAAAATAAAAATATCTTTCTATAAAATATATATGCTTCCAATATTTGATATGCTTTTAAATAATATATGGTTTAGGAAATGTGGGATTGAATGAATTATGTTCAGTTTTATGGATGTATCGCGTCTTCCTATCTGCCGACGATTTTGCCAAATACCCAATCTTTATTTTATAAAACACCATTTTGAAAACCTCCAGCAACAGATACATACTATAGGGATACACGGGCACTTTCATTATCATCAATGGTCGGCGAGAAACTATTTTTGAACCAACTATAAAGGAACTTTCAACAAAATAGTTCAATTCTCAATCAAAAAACTGAATTTTCACGAGAGAAGTTTTATATTTCTGAGAAAAAACACAAATTTTCAACAAAATACGAGAATTTTCAAACAAATGATTCCATTTTTAACTAAAAAAGATCAAGGTGCAATAAACAATATCAAATTTTAAACGAAAATAGAATGATGCATTGTTTAGTTTATAAAAGTCAATATTCAATCAATAAAATGAAATTTTCTATAGATTATTTCAAATTTTCAATAAAATATATGAATTTGACAACAGTAGAAGCTTTGACATAAAAAATGAATTTTCAATTACAAAGATTAATTTTCTATCAAAGAAATTTTTAAAAATAAACAACAAAATTTTGTAGAAGTTCTTGATATATTTCGGCACACAAAGGTGGCCTCCATCAGTGAGTTTTATTAAATCTGGGAAAAGTGCATAATATCTTGTAGGTACGCATTGTAGCAATGGGAGCATTATTTTTTTAATGGTATCTTAGTTGTGAACTAATAAGAAATGAAAATGACTTATTTTTCAATTTAAATTTTGTTTAATTTTATTCAAGACTATTGATAAATCCTGCAGTAATCTTAAAACATTATTTTATTTTTAAAAATTACAAGTGATCAGAAAGCAATACCAATGTAGTCGGAAAAATGTTGTCATCAATTTTTTATATAATCAAACAATTGTCAATCGAAAAAGTTGTTTACAAATTATTTTTTCAGTGACGTATATGTAGTTGTATTAAATTTTTTATCATTTTATTCCTTTTTTGTTATTTTTCAAATAATCTGTTTGTACGAAAATTATTATTATAAGTTTTAAGAAACCTTACACAGATGTAAATTGTTTTCAACTAAATTAATTTTCAATCCAAGAACAATATTCTAAAAGTTATTTAGAATAAGATAGAATTCACTTAAAATCAAGCAGGTTCTATACATTATTTAGCAGAATCTCTCAGCGACAAAATTTTTTTTATAGTAAATTATGCAAGACGTTTTTTCCCATATAAGACAATAAAAAATCGAATTTGGTCGTCTATGTTAAAAATAATAAAAAGCAGATTAATTTTTTACCCATAAAATTAATTCTCTACAAAAAACGATTAGTTTTCAACCGACAATGATATAATGAAAATTTTCCTTAAAGACATTAATTTTTAATAAACAAAAAAAAATCAAGAAAATAGCTGAATCCTTAATAAACAAGGTAAGATTTTAAAAGGTTAATATTTTTAAAATATAATTTTTCATCCTGAAATTGTGCAGTTGAATTTTTAATCAATTTTTTACAAAATAGTTGAACCCTAATCAAAAAGATCAGTTTTCAAACAAATAGTGGAGTTTTCAACTAAAAGAGATCAAGTTTAATTGAAAATATAAATATATAAAACCAGAAATAGGATCATTTTTTTTAGTTACAAGAATTAATATTTAACAACAAACAATTAAATTGCAATAAATTAATTGAAATTTTACTGAAATAGCTGCATTTGATGATTCATAGTTAAACTTTCAAGCAAACAGGTGTATTTTCAACCAAGAAGATTAATTTTATATAAAAAAAGGCGATGTTTGAAACAAATAATTGAATTTTCAACCCAAAAATACCAATTTTTAATTACAAATTTCAGTGTTTCACAGAAAGTGGGATAATTAAATTTTTAGTTGAAGAGTTTAATTTTCAAAAAAAGGAATATGCAACTTAATAGTTTTGTTCTTAATCACAAAGATCAATTGTAATAAATGCTATTCAGCAATATGACGTGTAAATTAATTTTTAATATAAAAAAATCATTTGGAATAAAATAGTTCAATTTCATTTTCTACAGAAAAATACTAAATTTGTTGAAAACGAGCTGAAAAACGATCCTAACCTCAAAACAGTTCACATGTATTCAATTTTTATTTAGCACAATTTTTTTTTATTATCTATAAAAAAGAGTCCAGGGACTTCAGTTGAAGCCGAGGGAACTAAACTTGATTTACCACACGACGAAGTATCCCGTGCCGTTTGTAAAAAAACGCAATAGTTTTTTTTTAACCAGACTATTATATGCGCGTGCTTGCTTTTGTACTCATTCTTATTATTTGCCCAATTTTCTAACTATTTATTTTTTTTAATTTTATGAGCACTTATATTTTTGCTGATGTAACGTAAAATTTACGACTACTATTATCAGGGAGCGTTCATATGTTCCGGAGCGTTAATTTTTCCCCCACCCCACCCCCTAACTGCAGTTACCTTTGATTAATGTATCAAAAAGTCTCCGGAAAGAAAGGTCATTTGAATAAAGTAAAAAACATCGTATTTAAAAAAAATTGGCAACGTTTTGGACACAATGTGGTCCCTTTTCAAGCATGTTGAAAGATAATTTATTTAATATACGATCATCTTAAAAAAAAATAGAAACATAACATTTATCACAATGAAAATAGAAAATAAAATATAAATAATCAGATCTTAGTCGATAATAAATTATGAAAATATAAAAAAGAATAAATCTTTTAATGAGTTTTATTAAAACAAAAAAGTCCAAAGTAACAAAAGTAGTTATGAAGGTTAAATAACAACAATGAGTATGTAATCAATAAATTATGATGATAAATAAATAACCTAAAACTATAATAAATGCTCAAAGCGCAAAAAGAGAAAATCTTTCCATGAAATACATTAAAACAATGGAAAGTTGAGATTAACAAGTGAAGTCAGTAAGACTGAGTAAAAAAAAATAACAGTGACGAGCAAATACATTGTGTATATATATGTATAAAAAATAAGATGGAAAAAGATTATTTTTGAAACATCATTTCATTCGTTTTCAAGAAGGATTGAAAGATGATTGAAGATGAAATTGGGAATGTGCGAAATCCAAAGAAAATCAGCAAACTTTATCAATGTGTATTTGTTATGATACACATTGATGGTTGAAAAACAACGTTTTGGATTTTTGTGTTAGCTTAAGTTAACAATAAAATACCTGTGTAAAAGATAAAATACAGATAAAGTTAGAAAACAACAAAAATAATATGAAAACTGATGATTATTTTATTAGGTTATGGTAGAAAATTTAAGCATTATGAATTTAAGCACAAGTAATATTTTACCAACACATTTTTCAATTATTAGACATCTTCATTAAACTGGACAGTCCCACATTTGTTTTCAAATGTAAAAGAAAAACAAATTCTTATTGAAAAACATTGTAAAAACAAAAAACTCCAAAAAACAGCGGAAAACGTCATCGTTGAACGCCATGACTCAACACGTGTTCATAAAGTCATCATTAGTAGGAAATACTACAAGTGTTCATGAAGACATCAAAATTTAACTCTTTATTTGAAAAAGGGCAATAGATTTTCGTTTTTATTTTGATGTCTTCTTGAACACTTGTAGTATTCCCTACTAATGATGACTTTATGAGCAGGTGTTGAGTCATGGCGCCCAAGGATGACGTTTTCCGCTGTTTTTTGGAGTTTTTCGTTTTTACAATGTTTTTCAATAAGAATCTGTTTTTCTTTTACATTTGAGAAAAAATGTGAGACTGCCCAGTTTAATGAAGATGTCTAATAATTGAAAAATGTGTTGGTAAGATATTCTTTGTGCTTAAATTCATAATGCTTAAATTTTCTAACATAACCTAATAAAATAATCATTTTTCATATTATTTTTGTTCTTTTCTAACTTTCTTTGTATTTTCTCTTTTACACAGGTATTTTAATGTTAACTTTAGCTAACATGAAAATCCACAATGTTGTTTTTCAACCATAAATGTGTATCTTAACAAATACACATTGATAAACATGAAATTCATATTTTATTATTGATGTAGGTTTTCTGACCAGGGTAGAGCATCAGACCGTCAATCTGAAGGACCTGGGCTCATATCCCAGCGGAGCTAAAGAGCGTTTATTTCACAATCTTAAAAGTTATTCAATATTTTAATAATATTCATTATGACCAAGCAGATAAAAACAATTAAAATCTTAAACTACAGATTGATAAAGTTTGCCGCTTTTCTTTGGACTTCTCACATTTCCGGTTTTCGCAATCATAAGACTAAACCCATATTTATTTTTAATACTAACACGGAATGTCAAGTGTCTCCTTCATTTATTTCTCAACTGTTGTTCTAAGGTAAATTTTGTTTATTCAATATTTATTTGCTTTATCACTGTTCCGATTTATTGACTGCACTTGTAATTGTTAACAACTTTATTTTAACCTTTTATCTTACATTTTATATTATTTTTCAATCCTTCTTGAAAATGAATGAAATGATGTTACGAAAATAATCTTTTTCCATCTTCTTTTTTTATATGTGTACATAATGTATTTGCTCGTCACTGTTATTTTGTTTTACTCAGCTTTACTGACTTCACTTGTAAATCTCAACTGTTCATTGTTTTAATCTATTTCATGGAAATATTTTCTCTTTTTGCGCTTTGGTAATTTATTATAGTTTTAGATATTATTTATTTATTACCATAATTTATTGACTACACACGCATTATTGTTATTTAACCTCAGTGACTAAGATCTGATTATTTATATTTTATTTTCTATTTTCATTGTGACAAATGTTATGTTTCTATTTTTTTTAAGATGTACGGTGTCCGCCATGCCAGATATTATGGGAAATTTGGAGTGGAGAATCCGCCATAACAGATATTATGGAAAATATGGAATAGGGAGTCCGCCATGATAGATATTATGGGAAATTTAGAGTAGGGGGTCCGCCATGACTGAAATTATGAAAAATGTGAAGTGGGGGGAAATGCGCCATGGCTGGTACTATGGGAAATTTGGAGTGGGGTGCGCCACAACAGATACTCTGGAGAATTCGGAATAAGGGTTGACCTGTACCATATAAAATTACCCAAATTTTTAAAATTGGTTGATCTTCAAAACTGTACTAATTTTCAACAACTTTATGAACTAAAGTATCGCCTCCCCTGATAGAAGAACAAGAAATGGGCCTGAGGCCTGTCGCCCTCCAACGGTGGAAAATCGAAATACCCTAACTTCAGGCTTTGCCGCGGAGGTCAAGTAAAGCAAGCTAAAATATGAAACAATAATATCTTAAATACCGATTGACGCCACACTAAGGTACAGGTCAGAGAATTCAAAAATGACAGTTCTTATTTTCAGTTACATTGTTCTTTATTACTGTATCTTTACCCATGCATTTTTTACAATAACAAGTGTTCTCATTCGAAAAAAATATTATTAGTATTTTAAAAAGTGTAATTCTTTTAGTAACAAGTATTTTACTTCCGCTGCATCATAAGAGACACTATTCGAAAAATTTACAAAAATATGATCAGTATTTAACATAATTCTAAAAGCTTAAACGACTACTTTAGCACCTAATTGATTTAACATTTTATAAAAGAAAACCTCTTGATACTTCATATCAAACCCTAATATCTTAAGCAAACACATTAAAAAAATGAATGAAATAACAATTTTTACTTCTTTCACAGTTAACTAAAAAGATTACGGAACATTATTTTCTACATGTGAATAATGTACTGTTTTAACTTAGTTCTTCTTTCAAAATTCAAAATGTATCTGCTTTATCCAATATTATTCCCCAAAAATTTCCAAATAAAAAACAATGTGAAAAATCTCACAAAATTGAATACGCAGGAACTCAAAAATTATTTCGAGCATAAACTATTATCAAGAGGAAACTTTTGCATACAAGAAATGTTGTACTTATCGATCCTAAAATTGAATATAGTTTCTATAATATTAATATTTCACTGGATTGACAACATTTTCAACAAAGAATATTATTTTCAAAAATATTTTCTGATTTCAACAATGTTCACACGAAAATTACTTTGGTTAATTTTTGCTCAAATAAAAGGCGCAAATGTTTCCTCAAATAACAGTCACGAGAATTTTCAATACAAAACTAAACATTATGTTTCCAAAAAATTTTTTGTACTAAGATTATTTATAGTAGAGGAATATTACTACAATAATGAAATTCCGTTTTATTTTTGATAATATTGCATATATATTTTTTATCATTTTACAGAATGTTTAAAAATAAAAAATTAGAATATAAATTCTGAATTTGACAAGAAGACCTCTTCATATATTAATCTGAAAAAATTTGAATGAACAACAAATGTTTTTAAACTTTCTAGAGACAAAAAAGTTATTCTAAAGATATAGAAAAATCTGGTTTATTACTGCTAAAAAAAATAATATAATAAAATATTGTCTATTGTGAATTGAATAAATAAATTGATGATACATCTGTCTCACATAAAGAAAATTTCCCTAAATGATAAATACTTTTTATAAAAAATGTGCGACTTTAAAAAAATATGAGTGAAATATATTATGAATATTCTATCTATACATCTAGGCTTTCTGTATGAAAACGTGAAACGTGGTAAAAATTGCCCTAAATTAAAATTATTCTTACAAATTTTACAATTTGTACAACTTTTGTACAATTTTCAAAAAATATAAATCAGATACACTAGGAACACCGTATCCACTCGTGTAGCTTTTCTTGATGAAAAAGCAAAACGTGGAGAAAATTTACATAAATAAAAATTATTCTTAAAAATGTTTAATGCTTTTTTCGATATTAAAATTTTATTTCCAAATTGAAAATTATTCATAGAAACTTTACATTTCCTTTTTCGTTATTAAAAATTATTTTTGCTTACAATACCAAAGAAATAATATAAAGATAATACGAAAAGCGTTTCAAAATTCCATAATTTTCAATTTCTTCAAACCATAGGCAAGAGAATTTTTTCTGAAAATTAAAAAAAATTTGAAACACTATAAATATCGTTGCATTTATTTTCTAAGACGACGTAAATCATTGTACGCATGTACAAAAAACTCGGCTCTTACCTGGTTAAAGGAAATAATTCTTTTGTCCAAAAACTAGATTAGTAAGCTGTCACATGGATATTCCATACAATATTATACTGCCGCTTGGGCATCTTGATCATTTTATATTTATGACAATATTTATTTTACTCATTTGAATTATTCGAATTATCCATTTTTTATGTTCAAGAATAATAATTTGACACTAAATAGTATTTTGATTTATCACTGAGATACCAGTATGAGATTCCAGAGATTCACAGGTGAACAAGTAGTAAAAATAGAGAAAATTAGAAAATATTTTCATCAAAGGAAACTCGTAATATACTAATAAAAAAGTTCCTAACCGATCCCGACCACGGCGCCACAATCACCGCAACCAAGCCAAAACTCTCGCACAAGAGTTTAGAAAGTATAAAAATATCGTTTTTACTGTTATTTATTCTATTTTTTTAAAGTTGGTATACGCAGAAACGTTTTTTATAAAATTAAAAAATTATAACTCCATTGTTATTGTAATTTTGTTAGTAAAATGTTAGAAAATGTGCATGAAATATTATAATCAGTAGAAGAATTGTTATTCTTTTGGTAAATCGTTACCCTTAAAAATAAATTTTGCTCTAAACATTTTTTTCGAAACATTGTGCTTAGTTTTTTATGGGTTATACTCCGGATTTGTATTCCGATAAACAGTTATGTTTCTCAGAATAGGAAAAATCCCAACAACCTAATTCTCGTTTAAAAATTTCTTCTAAATAGAAAAATAATGATCCAAACACTCTATAAACTTTTTACTGACGATGGGAAAATATTTTTATTAAAAAGTTTTAAACCATAGATGCTTACAAATTTTGTTTACATAAATTTTATTCTCAATCAGATTGCAAATTGGTGTTATTCGAACATTTTTTCTGAAGTAATTTTTACTTTACATTTTTTCTAGGCTGTGGAACAATAATGTTAGAGAAACTAGATCTAATTTGAGTAGTGTTGAGAAAAAATTAGTTTTTGTCTTAAGTTATTCTCTACACTATAATGTTGTTCTACATAGTTTGTCATGAGCTGGCTTCAGTGTCATTCAGAAGATACATAACCATTGCAACGCTTACTTTGAAGACGGTCAAGACTAAATTTACTTCGAATCTTTCAATAGTAATTTTTAATAATGACAACAGTAATGTAAAATTTGTACGAATAATTTTAATTTATGGCAATTTTTACCACGTTTCACGTTTTCATACAGAAAGTCTAGATGAATAGATACAATATTCATAATATTTTTCACTTATATTTTTCTTAAGTTGCAAATATTTTAAAAAAGCGTAATTATCATTTAGGAAAATTTTCTTCGTGTAAGACAGATGTATTATCAATTTATTTATTCAATTCACAATAGGCAATAGAGAAATTTCTAAAATTTTCTGTGTATCACGGAAAAATTATTTTTTACCAGTAATAAACCGAATTTTTTTTATTTTCGAAATAATTTTTTGGTCTGTAGAAAGTTGAAAAATATTTTTGTTCATTCAAATTATTTTTTTGATTATTATATGGAGAGGTGTTCTTGTCAAATTTAGAATTTAAATACTAATTTTTTACTTAAAAACGTTCTGTAAGATGATAAGAAATATATATGCAATATTATCAACAATAAAACGAAATTTTATTTGTGTAGTAATATCCCTCTACTATAAATAATTTTAGTTCAAAAAATTTGTTGGAAACGTAATGTTTAGTTTTGTACTGAACATTCTCCTGACTGGTATTTGGGGAAACATTTGCGCTTTTTATTTGAGCTAAAATTTACAAAAGTAATTTTCGTGTGAACATTGTTGAAATAAAAAAATATGTTTGAAAATAATATTCTGATTTGAAAATGTTTTCACTCCAGTGAAATATTAATGTTATAGAAACTATATTCAATTTTAGAATCGATAAGGATAATATTTGTTTTCTGCAAAAGTTTCCTCTTAATAATAGTTTATGCTCGAAATAATTTTTGAGTACCTGTGTATTCAATTTTGTGGGATTTTTCACCTTGTTTTTTATTTGGAAATTTTTGGGGAATAATATACTAAAGTACTTGTTTAAGCTTTTAGCATTATGTTTAATATTGATAATATTTTTGTAAATTTTTCGAATAGTATCTCTTATGATGCAGCAGAAGTAAAATACTTGTTACCAAAAGAATTACACTTTTTTAAGTACTAATAATTTTTTTTCTTCGAATGACACAACTTGATATTGTTAAAAAATGCATGGGCAAAGAAACATTAATAAAGAACAATATAACTGAAAATAAAAACTGTTATTTTTGAATTCTCTGACCTGTGCCCTAGTGTGGCGTCAATAGGTATTTAAGATGTTATTTTTCGTATTGTAGCTCGCTTTTCTTGACCTCCGCGGCAAAGCCTGATGTTAGGTTATTTCGATTTTCTACCGTTGGAGGGCGACAGGCCTTAGGGCCATTTCTTGTTCTTCTATCAGGGAAACCGGGACGCTTCACCCTGGGATGTGTATATGTACCAGAGATGGGTTGTGACATGTCACTCGATGTTTTCTACGTATAATACATAAACGACGTAACAAGTAGAAAATTGTAAAAAACTATGCATAATACATATCAAAGATGGTGAGCGTTATTTGCTAGGGCGGGACTGCATTTGACAGATTTGAATAATTGACATAACCTCTTACAAAGTTGTTCAAGCGATTTAATTTCAATTTTAGGAGTCAAAATTTTTAAGAACAAGTGTAAAAAAACATTTTAGGAGGGGAAACCATGGGAAAACATTAATCTCGAGCGCGAACGATTACTTACACTCGTGTTCCATATGCTCTTTAACGTTGCAGATTATGAAGTACAATAAACACGTACATTATTATTATTATTTTAAAAATATTTTGTTAAGGAATGTCATAAATAATGACGAAAGCTGAATTAATTGCTTAATATTAGTTATTTCTATAAGGCAATTGGGTATTTTTAGAGCAGATAATTCAAAATCCCGCCCATATTGTCTCGTGATCAAATATGAAATGCATTTATAGAAAACTAAGGACGTAATATACGTAGTAATATACGTACCCATCCCTGATATGTACACTGCACGTGACATGGAACTTTTCGGCAAACCGTGTCACATCCCCTCACCGTCAATTTCTTGTATTAAAAAAGTTAGATTAAACAGCATGCCCTCTATTAATTAATATAAGTCTCGCTTCCTATCTAATTTTCTCAACCAACAGCATGCAAAATTTCCAAAGGACCCCTCTCGGAAATCCCCAGGGCACTGAGCACAGCAAATGACATATGAACACTGATATTTCTGTCATGCACAGTAGTTATTTATGTGTATTTTTAGGTTACTCATTTATTCATTCAATTGACGAGCAAGAAGCCCAATTACAGATGTATTATACAAAGAGTATTTAATTGCTAGTTAACTTATACTAAATATTATGTTAATCTAAACTTATGTAAAATCGACTAGAATGTACGACCTAATACTAGCATAAAAACGGGGGTATGAAGGGCCAAAAACAGTAAGTCCTTCCTTATCTACATCGTTTGCGATTCTGGTCATTCGAGATATTGGTGAATGTTCGTCGAAACTAGATCTGAAGTTATCTAAATGAAATGTGTGAGATATATAAGTGGAGCTCCGCAGGGATCTACCCGGTACATGTAGGTGTAAACTTTCAAGTAATTGAGGACTAGTTATGTTTCTATTGACTAACTTGTTCATAAATAGAATATCTCGCGCTTTTCGATGTGACTTCAGAGAACTGATATTTAAAGCAGCAGCAATATGTGAATAGTCGTGCGACAATTGTGGATTAGGAAAACCTAACTTAATTGCCGCCCACGAAAAAAAAACCTATGTTGAACCCTTTCCAGTTTTTTAATATGCGAGGCGTAATGTGGAGACCAAACTTGTGAGCAGTACATAAGAATGGGTCTAACTAACGTGATATATAATAAGCGTAGTGTGTGTGGTTGTTTAAATTCTACAGAGTGACGTTTGATAAATCCCAACATCTATAAACCTTTAGCGGTACAATAATCAATATGCTGGAGGAAAGAGAGTTTATCATCTACAAAAATTCCAAGGTCGCGCATTACATGAATAGTTTCGGCGACAGATCCATCTATCAGGTATTGGAATTCAAAAGGATATATTTTTCGCGAAAAACGCATCACTTTACACTTAGAAGTATTTAAAGTCATCCCATTTTCCAGACACCACATATATAA
The DNA here is from genome assembly GCF_010883055.1 of Belonocnema kinseyi. Taxonomy (NCBI): domain Eukaryota; kingdom Metazoa; phylum Arthropoda; class Insecta; order Hymenoptera; family Cynipidae; genus Belonocnema; species Belonocnema kinseyi. Next base: position 155,608,404 of record NC_046658.1, read on the forward strand.
GGCGGTAATATCTTTTTGAACTGCAACAGCGTCCTCAAGGGATGTAATGATAGTGAACATTTTTAAATCATCAGCAAAAAGTAAGGCCATAACAATGGTAAATATGTGTATGATATCATTAACATAGATATGAAATAATAGCGGGCCCATGTGTGATCCTTGGGACACGCCAGACGTAGCAGTAAATTCGCGGGAGTACACGCCTTTGAACTTCACAGCAAGCCGCCAACCTCTCAGATAACTATTGAACCATTCTAATAAATTTCCATGAATTCCAAATGCCTCTAGTTTCTGGATCAACTGAGTGTATAAAATAAGGTTAGTGCACGATGACCTACCAGAAATAAGCCAATGCTGCTCCTCGACAATAAAATTTTGGCACCAAATTGAAAGTTTATATGTCAAGATACTCTCAAAGATTTTTGCGATTGTGTTTATTATATTTATTGGTCGATAGTTCTTAACATCCGATTTACCATATGCTTTGTTAATTGGAACAACGTGACTAGACTTCCATTGCGAAGGATAGAAACCCGTAGATAAGGATTTAGTAAAAAGGTACCAAATTGGCCTAGATATTGCGCAGCAGCAGTTTTTATAGAAAAGAGGAGGGATGCCATCGGGACCAGGACCTTTATTGCAGTTTATTACACTGATCCTCAAAAACTTTTGACAAGGAGATTTCAACATTATTAATATCAAGTGTAGAGCTATTTAATTGTTTAAATTCGGGTAGAGTATTCGTCTCATATATGGAAGCAAAGTTTTCTGCAAATAAATTGGCGATTTCCTGATCAGTTCTGACTTGTTTGTCTTCCAGGTGCATCACGTTAGGCATGTCACTGCAAGATCTATTATTACTGATATGTTTCCAAAAGTGTTTCGGGTTTCTATAAATACTGTGCTCTACATTATTAATATGAACATTACGACAATTTCTACGTAAATTTTGCACGTAGCCCTTAAGTTAGAGAAAAATTCGCGATCCGTCTGATTCCCTAAAGTCTTAAATCGATAATGAGCAGCTCCCTTTTGTGCAAGCATATTAACTAAGTCTCCAGAAAAATATACAGGGTATTTATCGCTACGTGTTTTTCGCCATGGTACATATAATTCAATTAAGTCATACATGATCGCGTAAAAATAAGTGACACAATCATCTATAGATAATTGAGTAAAAAATGCATCCCAATCTACTGTAACCGGAAAGGAAATTATTGAAGTATAATCAGCATTTTTGAAATCTAGATAAAAGTATGTATCAAAACTTGATGCAGTTATTTGCTTAAAAATATCTAGTGGAGGGTGGTATGTATCGCTGGGCAAGAGAGGATCAAGAGATTGTTGCACAGTAGTTGCATAAAGTGATGTAAAAACCAAAACAAGAATCTTACCCGTTGTGTTCTGCACTTGATTTTTTGAAAAAGGTAATAAAAACCGCATGTGTCAAAAAGCGCGTTTGCGCTCTCTCTTGCAGAAGGCAAGGCCCCGCTGCTGGAGAGCATACGTACTCCTCGATCGTCATTGGTCCAGCGGATGTTCGAGACGTTATAGTCGCCAACGATGATTCTAGCCGTAGGTTTAGTAGACTCAAGAGCAGAGTCTATAGTGGTGCAGTGGTTTAAATAAACTTCTGGACGTGATAGTGGCGGGATGTAAGCAGTTCCAAGCAAAATTCGTTCATTTCCATTTAAGACTGTTACAAAAATCTGTTCGACAGAAGTAACTGAAGTTCGATATTCGAAGCTTTGAAATTTCGAGTTCACCGCAAGTAGTACTTCCCCACCTCGTTCAAAGTTACTCGACTGGGTAACCCTGTTTCTTCTGTAGATAGTGTAGTTAGTCATACCCAGCTGAGCGTTGAAGTGATAGGAATTGAGCCACGTTTCAGTCAAAACAATAACGTCGTATGTAAATTCCGAGAGAGCAATAGCATTCTGCAGGTTGATAAGTTTAGTTCGTAGGCTTGACAAATACGATTGCTATTCGCGAGCATAGTCTATCCTATTGGTAGCTCTCGACAGAGCTTTCTTGCAGAATAAACAGTCTTTGCTAAATACCGTGTTGTCGAATTTTACGCCAGGGATCTTCAGAATAATTGCCGCATGGAAGCAGTTCGTGCATTTTCTTATAGAAGATGTACATTCGGCTTCTGGGTGAGAACCACTACATTGTGGACAAGTGTGTGACGTGCTGTGACTGTATTTAGCCATATGACCAAATCTAAAACACCCTACGTAAATTTTTCGTTTTTCTATTGGTGTGTTATAAGGGGTTGGATCAACTTCGAGAATAACTGTATAGAAATTCTTATTATTTCTATTAATTTTTTTGAAGAGAACTTTCATCCTAAATTCTGGTCCTTCAGAAATTTGATTTTGGTTGCAGATTTTGGGGATTAGCTCGTCCATTTCTTCGAATTCATTGGCATGCATACCCACAATTTTCACTTTGGGGTAGCTATTTCGTGGCTCCTCGATGGTATATTTGTGACCTAGCTGAGTTTTAACAGCCTGAGATAGCTTCTCCCTAGACAGATGTCGCCTGAGATGTTTCTTACTGATGTGACACGAGCCGAAAGTTCACTAGGACAGACTTTATTTTTGACGGCGTTCGTCGGTTCCTGGCATGTTTGTGTCTCGTTTTAGGCTTTATGACAAGAGCTGCGTCTCGATATGAAGTGACAGGCCTCACTCGAGTCCCACCATCTTGCTTCATTTTTTCCTCAAACTCTGTGGCTTTTATCTTAATAATTTTCAATTCCTTTCTCAGTGAATCGATCAAATTATCTTTGTCGTTTATGATCATCTCTTGTCTTTTTAAAGGTTCACGCAAATAAGATATTTCAGATCCATCTTTCGTAGACTCAGGCGTTGAAGAGGAGGTCTTAGGAACTTCATAGCAAAGATTCGTGTCCGGGATACTGCCGTCTAGGACAGTTTTTCGGAACCGTCCGAACTACAATCCGACCCGTCGGCCATTTTATTATTATGTTATGTTATGTTTACCCTTATTATGGTTATGTTAATCGTGCTCTACTCCAAATTTCCTAACCCCCAAAAATAATTTTGAAAATTTTTGAGATCAGTAAAATTTTTAAAATTATTAAAGTTGATTGGGTTTTTGAAAAGTAGTGGAATTTTGAAATTAAAAAAAAATTGAAAAACAGAAAAATTTCCAAAATTAGCAAAGTTGTCAAAGTTTTTAAAAATAAGTAAAATTTTTGAAATTTAAAGAATGTTAAACTTTTTAAAATTACCTTAGTTGATAAAGTTTTTGAAAATTAGTAAAATTTTGAAAATCAAAAAATTTTAAAAATTTGGTAATTTTGTAGGGTACATGTCAACCCCCACTCCGAATTCTCCAGAGTACCTCACTGAGAAAACTATATCGCATGAATTACAATACATATCGTAATTCCTGCGACATATGTCGTAATTCTCGCATTAAAATAGCGCAAAGTCGTGATATCATACATTGCAAGTTTTAACAATATATACCGCATCATTTTGCAATCTATAACGTAAGATTTTAAGTTTATTTCGCTATCACATTGTATCTCAAAATCTTTAAAAATTGTTCAGAAGCTTTTCAATTTTTGTTCTAATTTTTCATAATAAGTTTTTTCCTTAACTTCATTTTACTCATCTCTTTAAAAATATTAAAAAGCTCCGTAATCATATTATGGTAGTAAAATGTTAACAAAAAATTATATTACAATATTAAACAATCGTTTACAATTTAACTGTTCTCTTCTATCCATAATGCTTGGAATAATTTAGAAATAAATTCTATCAGTAATACTTTACAGATGAGAGACGGCATGGAAGACTGTTCAATCTTTACACAGATTGATATTTCGAAAAAATTAGTCAGTAATCAATTGATTAGTTCAGCACATAAAAATCAGCAAACAATTATTTTCATTGAAACATTCAAATAACTTTTACATAATATTTTTGTAAAATTTATAATTATTAATATGCTTTTATACTAATTTTCAAAAAAATAAAACACATGGACATACAATTTTGAAAATTGAATTTACATACTCATTTCACAACATCATAAACATATCCTAAACTTTATAATTGTAATAGAGATAAATTAAATATAAAAAAGTTCTTATTTCAAGCGTTATATCCAATGTGCAATTATTTTATGTTGCTTGATATAAGAAAATAACATTCAAACTTTATGAAATGTAATAACATAACAAAAATTTACGCAAATGAAATCGTTGAGAAAGAAGTATTTTTAACTAATAAAAATATTATATTTCGTCTTGCAGAATGCAGTTCAAAGTCCTCCGGGAATCTTCATAGCAAACGCAATCCTGGTCCTTCTTCTTCTTCCGCTGGAAAACAACATTCGCATGACCGGCCATCTACAGAGGCATCTCCGTTTCGTAACAGGTCCAGGTCTCCTGACAGCAATTCTCCGTTTATTAAAGCACTTGGATATTCACTTGGACAAATTGGATATATTCGACTCATTCCCTGTACAAATAAGAGCCTTCAATTTGAATTTCGAAGATGTATTTTTCCTGTCGATAAACCAATTAGACTGCGAGCAGCACAGAATAAATGGGTGCCGATACCAAATCGAGAGCATATTGCATTATCACTATCTAATGGTGATGTTTTTGCAATACTGGAGGATACTGGGGTTCTTCGGGGAATATATACGACAAATATGGCTCATTCGAGAATAAAAATAAATATTATAAGCGGCGTATTTGACAAAATGACCCTAGATGAAATGAAGATTTGTCCTTTAGGCAAAAGATACCCAATACTTCCAAATAGTTTTAATGAAGTTTTCGTAAAAGAAGACTCCCTACAGTCCATATGGAATCCTCGTAGCGAACCTGAGGAGTCTCCTCTTCAAGCCAGGTCCAGGTCTCTTCCGGGCAGACCTGGTTCTGAACGAGTACTTGGACACGCAATAGAAGAACTAGGTTATGTTCGGCTTATTCCTTTCACAAATCAGAACATGCGATTTGAATTTCGAAAATACGTTTTTCCTACCGATAAAGGATTTCGAATGAAAATAGATAATATGAGCTATTTGTTTGGGACAAACCAAGAATATTTAGTATTATCATCCAATGTTGATGTTTTTGCAATAATAGATGATAGTGACACTCTTCGCGGAATATATAGAACTGAAAGATGTTATCCGCGAATAAAAATAAATATGATAAGCGGCAAATTTTATGATTTAACCTCAGATGAAATTAGGGATTGTCCCGTAGGCAAGAATCACCCGATCTGGCCAAACAGTTTTATTAAAGCTTCTTCAAATTACGATTCACTGCACCCCGAACAGAATCTCAATCGCGAACGCAATCTTGGTTCTCCTTCTTCTGCTAGACAACATTCACCTGACTGGCCTTCTCCTCGGGAGCAGCCTCTTCATGTAAGGTCCATTTCTCCTCCGGGCAGGCCTCCTTCTCATGAAGTACTTGGATATACGCTTGAAAAACTTGGATATGTTCGGCTTATTCCTCAAGAAAATCCGAGTCAGCGTTTCGAATTTCGAAGATACGTTGTTCCTGCCAATAAACCAATTCGATTACAATATGGACATACCTACATGCCCGTGCCAAATCAAGAACATATTGTATTATCGACACCAAATGGTGACGTTTATGCAATACTGGAGTATACTGGGATTCTTCGTGCAATATATACAACAAATAAAAGTAAGGCGCGTGTAAAAATAAACATGATAAGCGGTGCAGTTGATAAAATGTCCTCAAATGAAATGAAGGAATGTCTCGTAGGTAATAGTCACCCAATATTTCCACGCTGGTTCACTAAAGATTTTTCGAATGAAGATTCTCTACAGCATGTGTATCATTAATTTAATAGAAAAACAGAGCAATGCAAATATTCTGTTTTTTGTAATCCATAGTGTGATCAAAATGAAATTAAAAGATATAAATGCCAACGTCTTATGGTTCCCTCCTTTTATTTTTTGCTAAACCCTGTATATTCATTTAAATTTTGTTTCCGTAAATATTTAAAATTAAGAGAGTTTGCATGATTTCGATTTTTCAGGCGCGAGATTTAAAAAATACCATTTCGGTTAAATCGTCCAAAAAATGAAGATATTTACTGCTGCAGCACATCGTTTATATCGATTTGAATGCAGTTCACAAGCAAATAAAATATTTACAAGATAGAAAGAAAGATGAAATTGTTTCGAAATGTAATAAAAGATATTAGTTTTTTACTGAAGTCACGTAGCATCATTATCGACGAGCAATGAGAGACACAGTGGAGCGAAAACAAATAACATAGTTGGCGATATCTTGTAGAATACAATTCTTGAAAAATTTTACATTCTGTTATTAAAAATAATATTATTGGATATACATCTGTTATGTGAAATGTTCTTTTGCATTTTTATTGTTGAAACTACGTTTAACCTGAAAAAAATTTTTTCCTGGATCACAAATTTCGAGATTTTTCTTTTCCCAGTAATTTTTGTAATAGAAAATTTGAACACACTTTGAACAATTTTAAATTTTCACTACTAAACTTATTTATCAAAGATATTTCAAATCATGTTAATTTTGTAAAGTAAAGAATTTCAAGAATAAGAAGTGAATTAGAAGTTTGTTTGCAACAAGATGAAATTATTAATCTTTTAAAACATCAGATTCTCCTCAATCAAGAACAAAATTTAAATTTACATAGAATTTTTGAAGAAGGAGGTAAAGATCCTTGGTTTGTTAATTTGACAGATATACAAATTCCTGATTCAGTCACAGATATTCTCAGATTAAGTCAAGGTTTTAGTAACCATGTGTTAAAAACTAAGGCAAAACAAATGATGGGAATAGTAAAAGATGTTGAATCAAATACACACAAAATTCTTATTTTGGATCAGCAGGATATCCGAAATAAGGTTCCACACTTGTCAAAGAGCTTTGTTGAGAAAAATAGTTTGCATATCAGTTATATTGATCGTAGAATTTCTAAAGTTTTCATGATGACGAAAGAGTTTCTTAAAAACAACCCTGATATGATTTGCATGACTGCTGATAAAATCGAATTATATCGAAGATATGGAGTATTTGCTTTCTGATAATGATAATTTTGATTTATTACATGAAAATCCGTTAAAAAAAATTAAAAAGAGACACTTTTAAGATGCTTGACAATTGGAGAAAGAAAGGACTTCTGGGAAAGGATATAAGATGGACTGATATTAACACTGAAGACACAGTTCTTGCAAGATGTTCAAGATGTTATGGGTTGAGAAAGATTCACTAAGATGGTTATCCCTTAAGAATAGTTATTTCAACTATTAATACTCCCACCAAATTTTTAGAACAAAATTTTAATTTGATTTTCAAGGACTGTATCACAACTTCTAAATATAATGTCAAAAATAGCTGGGAATTTCAAAAAAGTATCATTCAAAAAAAGGTTCCGGATGACCATGTAATGATTTATTTGGATGTTATTGCAATGTTTCCGAGTATACCCCTTGAATTAATTGAAAAGGTGATGTATGTCAGAACGACAAAAATGAGAACCTCAAGAGTCCAGCAATTTGTTCACACGCCTCCACTTGAAATTTTCCAAGAGGCAATTCCAAGTGAAGGTC
>NC_046658.1:155616126-155633499 GCF_010883055.1 Belonocnema kinseyi
CCACCTCCACATTCCAGGGTGGGCAAATCTTTTAGGAATTCGTCGGGGCATCAACGGGACCCGCGATCCCCGCGTACGCCGTCCGTTCCGCGGCCGGAATCTTTACCTTGCGCTACCCGCGTTCGCAGCTCAACCCCGGTTCACCTTCCCTCCGTGCAACGTCGTGTCGGGTGACACCGTGGGATCGGGCCAGCCACGGGTCATCGATTGCCTAGACTCACCCCCTCGACCGAGAGCACTGAACGTAGCTCCTTCGACGCCTTTACCTCCGCCGGCGGAGTTTATAACGTTCCGGCTGGTACCCCGCGAGACACCGAGCGCGGACGACGCCGGTACCCTGTCGCCAACCGTACCAGAGGCTGCCACTACTGCGAGGGTCGATTCTTCCGACCCGTCGCGTGACGAGCCTCTGCCTGGCACACCCATCCCAAATATACTTGTGGGAACCCCACGACAACCTAGGATTCTCCTATCCTATCCTATCGTTGGCTCGCTGCGCGCCAACTGGCCGCCTCGACCGAAGTCAATCCACGTACCGTTCCGCGTCGTTGAGCACCGGTCCATTCGAGCCGTACCGAGCGGCCTAACTTCAGATACCGCACTTCCCACTCCTCTCCGCTGTTAAGCGCTCCACCCCATCGCCCATTCCTTCCTTCAATCTTTTTCCCCGTTCATTCCCCACGCACTGTACTCCTACCCCTCCTCCACAAGTCTACCCCCCCCCCCCCCCCCCCCCCCCAGGAATAGACACCGGGGTAGAAGACAAAGGCAATTTTAAATAGATGGACTAATATAAAAAGCCATACTCGTTTATGTCAAAAAAATTTTATTAAAGGGACAGTTTTTATTATGGAGTCAACTTATTTTAAATGTAATGGATCTTTCTATAGACAGAAGTCCGGTACTCCCGTAGGTTCAATTATTTCTCCAATTTTGGCAGAACTAGCGATGGAAGATTTAGAGGGTTTTGTGTTTGGGAAATTAGATTTTGTTTTGACTTTTTATTTTCGGTTTATCGACAATACCTTATTATGTGTCCCTCTGGAAAAGTTACAGATCGTCATTGATACTTTTAAAAGTTTTCATCCAAAATTTCAATTTACTCATGAAATAGAACAGGATTATAAAATCAGTTTTTTGGACATAGAAGTAATTAAGGGTTGGAATGGTAATCTTATTACCAGTTCGTACAGAAAAAGTACATATTCATGTAGAATTTTAAATTTCCTTTCTGCTCATCCCTTTCAAAACAAAATTGCAGGAATTAAAAAGTTAGTTGACAGAGCTTTAGGTTTGTCCCATTATTCATTTCACACAAGAAATTTGAATATTGTTAGGAATATCCTTTTTCCTAATCATTATCCAAAAAAGTTAATTGAGAAACATATTGCAATTAGACTTCAACAAATCAAAAACAAAAGGATTAATAATTTGTTTGTAGATAATCAGAAAGAGTTATAGGAATATAGTTCGTTTAATACTTTTGTTCTTCCGTTTTTTGGTAAAATTTCTAAAACTATTGAACTTATATAAAAAAAATTTTAAATTCATACTATTTTCCGCATTCCATTTAAAATGGATTCGGTGATAGATTTTTGCAAAGATCCTTTAGATAATTTTGAAAAGGGTGGTGTTGTCTATAAGATCACTTGCAGGATCTGTAAGATGAATTACGTGGGAGAAACTGGCAGACTTCTTAATACTAGGATAGAGGAACACAAAAGTTATGTTCGTTTAGGACGCTGTTATAAAAGTTTTCTTGCCAGACATACAAAGGCATTTGTTGATGTTGACGATGAGTTTGACTGGGATAGTGTTCAAATTTTGCATAGTGAAAGTAATGAGAGAAAGAGGGAATTCATGGAAATGCTTTAAATTAAGAAACAAAAAAAGTTATCTATTAATTTAAAAACTGATTTGGATGGGTTGAACAAAAGTTATGCTAATATGATTTATTACATATAACGTAGCTGTTTCGCGAATTCTGTTTTTCTTTTACTTTCTCTATTTCTGATGTAATTGTGATCGATATTTATATTGTGTTTGCAACAGATTGGCCTACTGACCCTCATTCGATTCTCAGGTATCAAAGAGAGAGCACCTGTTCGTGTGTGATATCAATTTCTACCACTTAAATTTTTCTTGCCTTAATAAGGGCACTGTACGAGTACCGAACCGTTGGTAATGCAAATTTATTTATTTATGTTTTTTATTTTTATTTAATTGTAATTTGATGGTAATAAAAGTAAAAAAGGCGAAAGAAAGAAAAAGAGAAGGAAGGAGATGTGGTTGGCTGCCTTCTCATTTTTCTTTCCTCTTTTTTATTTTTGTCCGAAAATTTTATTTTATTTTTTTGTTTTTTTTTCAGATTGCAATAGGATTTTTGTTTTCATGTATTCGTTGTGGTCCAAATTTGGTCGTTGGATTCTTGTTTTGTTTAACAGGATTTTGCATCAATTTGATTATTGGATGTTAAATGGGATTTTTAATTTGGATTTTGGTCTAATTTAAATTTCGTAAATTTTGCAACTATTTCGTCAACGCAAATAATAAAACAAATGTTATTATTTCCTATGTCGTATATCATTTGGCAAACTACTTTCCTATTCTCTTAATATTTTGGATTCAATAAGAAGGATTGTGTGCAATACAAAAATTATTAGTAAGCAATATTATTTATTCAAAAAATTATAATATTTAATTTAATTGTACTATCTCTATTGATTATTCGTTTGTAAAGTGACATTTTAAATATGAAATTATTTTCTTTTATCAACAGTGTGTAGTAGTAGATATAAAGATGTGATTTGATATTATTTTTTAATCTCATTAACAAAAAACTATTTAAAAAATATCATCAGCCTCAATGAAAACAATCAGATTTCTTGAAAAATGTTAAGATCTATGAATGCGAAAGCTATGTTGGATAAATGTAAAAAAAGTTATACTAATATCATTAATTATACTCAACAGTGAGGTTTCAGGAATCTTGAATTTATTTCACTTTCTCTATTTCTAAAGGGTTTTTGACGGAAATTGATGATGTGTTTATAGTGGATTTGCAATTAACTCTTACTTGATTTTCAGATATCAAAGAGAAAAAATCGCTGTTTCTTTGCAGCTTCTATCTGCTTAAAATTTTCTTACTTTAATAAGAGATAAAGATAAAAATGATAAAGCTGAAAAAAAGGAAAACAAATAATGAAGTTTCGCAACAACTCGTAACCTCAAATGCTCTTCCAGTTGGTAAATGTTCGTAACGGGAATCTTTATTTAAATGCTAATGCATCATTCATCTGCTCACTCAGGTTGTTTTAAAATAGAATACCTGCTTACCTAAAACAGAAAAAGGAAAGAAAAAAATAGTACAAGGCCTTATATAACTCTTAATTGTAATTAGGTTTATCAAAGCGTTAACGCACTCATCTTCTACGATAAGAAAGACGCTTTCTGCAAAGAAGCGTTGAATTCCGCCACAGATATTAGAGAAACTTGTGCTAATAAAAAAGTACCTTCAATTTCTTCTAGCAGAATGTAGTTCACAGTCCGCCGAAAATCCTCATAGTGAAAGTAATTGTTATTATTTCTCTCTTCTGTTGGTAAAAAGTGTTTGCCTGGCCAGCCTTCTCGAGAGGATTCTTCTTGTCGTGCCACGCCCAGGTCTTCTCCTGGCACAACTCCTTTTCATGAAGTACTTGGATATGCATTAGAACAACTTGAATATGTTCCGCTTATTTTTCAGGCAAATCAGAACCGGCAAATTGAATTTCGAAGATACGCTATTCCTGAAAATAAACTAATTCGATTGCAATAAGAGCATTTTTATAAACCAGTGCCAAATCGAGAACATATTATTTTATCCATATCCAATGGTGACGTTTTTGCAATGCTGGAGCAGAAAAGATGCTCTAAAACATGTGTATGTGTATCATTAATTAAATCTTTAAAAGATAAACTGAAATATAATACTTTTTCAAAGCATATTCGGTTCAAAATAAAATTAAAAGCTAAGACGACAAAGGGGAAAAATCAAAAAGTGCTCGCGAGGCAATGTTGATGCTCGTTAAGAATCAACGCATCCCGCTCGTTGCACACAATGCTTTCCCCAATCACCGTAGGCTGGAACGAGCAACAATTTTTTTTCAGTAGAATCTAAGTTGAGACTAAATTTAAACTCAGTTTTCACATTAAACCAATACCTTTCACTTGATATGGGAATTTAACAATTATAATAATCGTAACAAACAATTTAGAACAAAGTACTTATCTGCGAAGGACAATCTTGATATGGAAAACATCCTTATTTCCAAATATGTAGGGTAACCGCTTCTTATGTATATATTTGTAATTTGATAATGGAATGGAATATTTCTCAGATAATGTTTTTAACCACGTTATTCACTAAAGCATTAATCAGTTCTTTCTATACTCTGCGAAAATGAGGATGGTTTATAAATTCCTTTTCACTTTGACGGTCATCGTTAACTATATTGGTAGGTATGATAATATAACATACATGTAGTCATCTAATGGTTATTTGTATATTTACCCTGTGATAATTATAGATTTCTTTTATTACGGTATGATTTCTTTAGGGTCTTATTTTTAAATGAGATACTTCAATTCAAGCTTTAATTTTTAATGCAAAAAGGAACTTTCCAGGCATATCAACTAAGGTCTCATTTTAGTACGACTTAAGACCATTTTTTCTGAACCTTATTGTAATACCTGTAACAGTACCTGAAATAGATTTTTGTTCTCACTGCGTGTAATATCAAAAATGATGGCTTCTTATTTGCGTGGCCATTCCATCCTTAGCATTAATGCCTAAGCGGCAAAGTAACACATCGTTCAATAAGTCGCGAGACTAACCCAGAGATGGTACTAGTAGTAACAAACTAGCCGCGTTTTCCTAGAGTGCGAACCTTCACATGAAACGTGTAAAAATTTCACGTCGATTGGACCACAAACAGCAGAGATATCGAGGTTAGAGTAAAGTCATTTGTAATTTGTTTGAAAAATGGAACAAAGCGAGTTTCGCGTGTTGATTAAACATTGTCTTTTAATGGGTAAAAACACCGTAGAAGCCCAGCAGTGGCTTGAAAAACGTTACCCGGACTCCTCTCCATCCAAGTAATAAAAAATCGCAAAGTAAAGGTCCGTGAGATTGTAGAAATGACACAGATATCATCTGGAAGCGTATTTACAATCCTTCATGAAAAATTGAGCATGAAAAAGGTTTTTTCCAAGTGGGTGCAGCGATTGCTTTCAATGAAACAAAAAAAAGCATTTGCGGTTTATTAAAAAAATTTTAATTTTGCTAAATTGGATATGCGTGTGTATTTTAAGTTTATGTGTGTTACAATTCACTCCTATAATTATTCTTGAGTGCTACCGACAGTATCAGTACGACAGAGACCTACATTATCGGAATGGCAAGAGCTGAAAAACGATCCTAACCTCAAAATAGGGCACATGTATACAATTTTTATTTAGCACAATAATCTTTTTGTGTTATTATCATTAAAAAAGGCTCCAGGGACTTCTGTTGAAGCCGACGGAACTAAACTTGATTTACCATGCGACGAAGTATCCCATGCCCTTAGGAAAAAAATACAATAACTTTTTTAAGCCAGAGTATTGTGTGCGTGTTCTTGCTTTTGTACTCATTTTTATCCTTTACCCAATTTTCTAATAACTATTTATTTGCACAAATTTTCTGAGAACTTATATTCTTGCTGATGTAACGTCAAATATACTACTACTATTATTAGGGTGCGTTTACATATTACGGAGCGTTTTTTTTACCCTTTTAACCCACCCCACCCCTAACTGTAGTTACGTCTCATTTTTTGTATTAGTTTCAAAAACTTAATGCACTTCTTGTGAATAAAAAGATTTTTTTTAAGATGAATTTGCGGTATAGAAATAAATAAAACAATATTTTGATGTAACACAGCAATGCTTTTTAAATATTTTTACTCACACAAATTTTGAAATTACTTACAATAAAAGCAGTATTAGCCGTTTTTCAGATTTATATAAATATAAATTTTATAAGTTTCATGGGAATTAGGAAAGATTTTTGAATATTTCAGATGTGTCAAAAAAATATTTATTTTATATATTTATTTTACAGGATTTAAAAATTATAAGGGAAATTCGAGCATTTTCAAAAGATATTCAGGACTTTTAGAAGTTTGAAATAAATAACAAATATTCGATAAATTTTCGCATAAATCTAGATTTTAAACAATTATTTCACAGGATTTCACATAGTAATTGGAAAAATTCAAAACTTTTTAAAATATATTTATGACTTCTAGAAGTTTTGCAGAATTAAATCATTTTTTATGAATAATAGGGAATGCTTGCAAGTAATAAAATATTTATGACTTGACATACCTGTTACATTCTTGACAATATTTTTAGCTGATTGAAATTTTTTTTAATTAAGAAAAATTGTTTAAAATATAAAAAAATGCCTCAAAATGTTCCAAATTTTTGTAGCAACTTGAATAAAATTTATATATTTACTTGAAATCTTTCGAAGTTATTTTAATTAAGGGCATGTGATACTTTCCCATAGAAGTATTCAGTTTTTCACACTTCTTATTCAGAATTTTCATTTTTAATATTAAAAAATCGAAAGAAATTGTTTTAGGAATCTAAAAAATTTTGTTTATTATACTGAATTTTTAAAAAAGTTCTAAAATAGGACATTAAAAATAAAAAAAATTATAAAAACAAGGAAATAATAATTAGCATGATTCAATTTTTATGCATATTATGAATTGTAATGATATACGCTTATTGAAATGATATATGTTTCAGAGCAGCTTCGTATACAACTTAAAGCAAAATAAGAAACAAATACGAAAATAATCACGATAAATACAATTTGCTTTTTATTTTGCAATTTTTTAATAAGTATTTCCTGGCAGAGTTACATAAAAAATGTGATGTAAAAGTGATGTAAAAGTGTTGTGTATAATGTAGAAAAGTTGACAGGCTGGACAAAATCGAGTGCGAAGCACGAGATACGTTTTGAAAATGTGTTCATTAAAGCTAAAAGAGCTTTAACAAAAGAGAGTTCAAAATCATAAAATTACAGTTGTCGGTCCCCTCACCTTTGATTTTAAAAGGTCTGTGCCATAGGTGCGCTCAGACTGTCGAGCTAAGCTTTTTTAACGAAAGAGAATTCACAATCACAAAATTACAGTGGTGGATATTTTGAGTCTTAAATTTAAAATGTTTGCGCAAGGATGTGCGAAAATATAAAAATCGAGCGCAAAGCGCGAGAACCAACAGTCGCGCTTTGCTATACCAATTTTCGATGCCTCGGAGCAGGCGCTTCAAGAAGTATTATGGCAAAATTTTGCTTAATAATTTTTTAACTCACTTTTTTAATGTTAGGAATTAATTTGAAAAGTTTTGTAATCTTTTTCAATGTGCTCTTAGAAATCATTAGTAAAAAATGGTTTGAATTTTTCCCATGAATCTTAATTATACATTGTTTATTCTCTTGACGTCCTGCAAAATTAACCTAATTTTCGTTTAAATCCTGAAATAAGCAAAATAATTGTCTTAGTCTTCCATATATTTTTTTCAATAAATTTTGAAGTCTTTAAAACTTCAAATTACTCTCTCAAAATTAAATAATAACTGTTTAAAATTTTTCCACAAATCTTCAAAAAAATTTAATCTCAAGATCTTTCAAAATTATTAAGAAGCTTCTACATTTTTGCTCAAATTCTTAAAATACATTTTTTTCAACCATTTAATTTTACTTCTCTTTGAAAATGTAAATAACTTCAGGAATTATATTATGGCAGCATTCAAATAATGTTTACATTATATTCTCCTTTAAAGTTGAAACAGAATTTTTGTACATATAATCTTTATTTACTTTTATATTTGAAGATATTTGATATTTAAAGATTCAATTAAGATACTTATTTCACAACATCATAAACATTTCAAAAATTAGATAATAATTTTAATGGGTACAAATTAAATATAGATAAGGTTCTTATTCCCTTATATCCAATATCCAAAGGAAAATACAAATTTAATTTTCATGTAATTTAATATTGTAAGAAAATTTATCAGTCAATAATTAATTAATCTATAATTAAATATGAAGTATTAAAGAATTAGTTGCATTGAATAATTTAAATAGTTTTTACTCTGTATTTTTCAGAAGATTTGAATTATTAATAGCCTTTGAAACTATTCCAAAAAAAATAAAAATATATGTCCATAACATTTGGAAATTAGAACGCAGATACTAATTTTGCAATATTGCAAAAATTCACACAAATATAATAATTTTAAAGAATTTATTTTGAATTATATAAGCTACAAGTCAAGAATTAATTTATATTACTTAAATTTAAAAAACTAAATTTGAATCCTCATTCAATTTACTATTCGACAAAAATATTCAGTTTATATTAATTGATCTTTTTACAAAATAAGAAACTTTAGACTATAATTCTCACTAAAACCTTGAATTAATTTTCAGTCAATGCATGTTTTTAAACTTGAACATTTACTTCTGAAATTTTTATTTATAATAAATTCTTAAACTAATTCCAGAAATTGTTAGTTTTAGTAAAATCAGTTAATAATTAATTAATCAGCTCTCAACATAAAAATCATTAAATTACAATGAAAAGCAATTAAAATTAAATCCTTCTGTAATTTAATATTGTAAAAAAATTAGGTATCCAATAATAAATAATTGATCAGTTTGTAACATAAGAAACATCAATAATTGTTTTCATCGAAATATTATATTACATTTTACTTTATATTTTTATGAAAATTTTAAATATCAACATTATTTTGGAAAATAAACTATTTAAAACCTTTTAAACCGATTCCAGAAAAAATGTAAATACATATACTTTTGATTTGGAACACTGAATTTAGATACTCATTTCACAACATCGAAAGCATTGAAAAAAATGATATAATTAAGAGCCATTGGGAACTTCAGTTCCAAAAAAGCGTTAAAAATCCATAACTTTGCAAAAAATTAATCTATTTTTCATTTCTTTGATGCATAGACAAAAGATTGTTTGTTTCCTTTGTAAAAAATTTGAAACTCTATACAAAAAATATATTTTTATTAAAATAAGATAATTCTTTTACAACATCGGAAACATGTTAAAAATCAATAAATTGTAATTAACTTTAATTTATTATGAGAAAAAATTTATGTATTATTCATAATAGTAATTCATTATAAAATAACAAAAATAAAAAAAATAAAAAATTATCAAGTTCCATAAAAATGTATTTAAAAATTGCAACTAAATTATTCACAATGGTGTTAACATAGAAGGGGATAATTTTATATACAGTGAGAGAAATTGGAAGAGAAATAAAACGTATTTCAATTCTATTCTCTATCTTTATATTCAACCTAAAAAATATAAAAAAGTTATTATAAATATACAAATATAAAAAAGGAAAAATTATCAATTTCCCTAGAAAAACGTTAAAAAATGCAATTAAATTATTCACAATGATGTTAACATACAAGAAGCTTAATTTTATACTTATACACACGGAGAGAAATTTCAACAGATTAATTAACGGAACTGCTCTTTGGTTTTGTTCACGCTATGGCGCAGGAACTAAGATCACGGATCCCTTGCTTTTAGATTAACGGGTATTGCTTTAAAAGCTTGAGATCCGAGATCTGAATTCTTACGCTAAAGCGTGAATTTAATCATGGAGCAGTTCCTTGAATTAATCTCCTGAAATTTCTCTCCGTGCAGATTGAATACATGAATCTTTCACACATTTAGAAAATCAAAATTAATCAAATGTCTAATGTTTGCTGAAAAGAATTTAAAACTTTTCAATGGCATTAAGGTTATCAAAGCGTTTATGCCTCGTCTTCTACAAATAATATATATCTTTTTTTATATAAAAAATAAACGCTTGGGAGTTATTATATTACAAAATAATTTCGAGTAACTTTGATTGAATCATCAGAAAGATGCTTTCAGAAAAGAAACTTTCATTGCAAGCAAACATATCAGAGAAAATTAAGCTGATAAAAAAATTATATTTCTTCTTTCAGCATGTAGTTCACAGTCCTCCGGGAATCCTCATAGAAAACGTAATCCTGGTCCTTCTTCTTCTTCTGCTGGAAAACAACATTCGTATGACCGGCCATCTACAGAGGAAGCTCCGTTTCGTGACAGGTCCAGATCCCCTGACAGCAGGTCTCCGATTATTAAAGCACTTGGATATTCACTTGGACAAATTGGATATATAAGACTCATTCCCCGTACAAATAAGAGCCTTCAATTTGAATTTCGAAGATGTATTTTTCCTTTTGATAAACTAATTAGACTGCGAGCAGCACAGAGTAAATGGGTGCCGGTGCCAAATGGAGAGCATATTGCATTATCACTACCAAATGGTGATGTTTTTGCAATACTGGAGGATACTGGGGTTCTCCGGGGAATATATTCGACAAATAGGGAACATTCGAGAATAAAAATAAATACTGTGAGCGGCGCAATTGACAAAATGACCCCAGATGAAATGAAGCTTTGTCCTTTAGGAAAATCATATCCAATATTTCCAAAAAATTTTGATGAAGCTTTCGCAAAAGAAGACTCCCTACAGTCCATATGGAAACCTCAAAGCAAACTTGAGGATTCTCCTCTTCAAGTCAGATCCAGGTCTTTTGCGGGCAGACCTGATTCTGATCGAGTACTTGGACATGCAATAGAAGAACTTGGTTATGTTCGGCTTATTCCTTTCACAAATCAAAACATGCGATTTGAATTTCGAAAATACGTTTTTCCTACCGATAAAGGATTTCGAATGAGAATAGATAATGTGAGCTATTTGTTTGGGACAAACCAAGAATATTTAGTATTATCAACATCCAGTGGTGACATCTTTGCAATAATGGATTCAGGCGATACTCTTCGTGGAATATATAGGACAAATCGGGGTTATTCGCGCATTAAAATAAATATGATAAACGGCAATTTATATGATTTGACCCCAGACGAAATTAGGGATTGCCCCGTAGGCAAGAATCACCCGATCTGGCCAAACAGTTTTATTAAAGCTTTTTCAAATTACGATTCACTAAATCTCGAAGAGAATCTCAATCGCGAACGTAATCCTGGTTCTTCTTCTTCTGCTAGACAACATTCACCTGACCGGACTTCTCCTGAGGAGCAAACTCTTCACGTAAGGTCCATTTCTCCTCCGGGCAGGCCTCCTTCTCATGAAGTACTTGGATATACACTTGAAAAACTTGGATATGTTCGGCTTATTCCTCAAACAAATCCGAACCAGCGATTTGAATTTCGAAGATACGTTATTCCTGCCAATAAACCAATTCGATTGCAATTTGGACGTACCTATATGCCCGTACCAAATCAAGAACATATTGTATTATCGACCACAAATGGTGACGTTTATGCAATACTGGAGTATTCTGGGATTCTTCGTTCATTATATACGACAAATAAAAGTAGGGCGCGTGTAAAAATAAATATGATAAGCGGTGCAGTTGATAAAATGTCCTCAAATGAAATGAAAGAATGTCCCGTGGGCAATAGCTACCCAATATTTCCACGCTGGTTCACTAAAGATTTTTCGAATGAAGATTCTCTACAGCATGTGTATCATTAATTTAATAGAAAAACAGAGTAATGAGAATATTCTGTTTTTTGTAATCCATAGTGTGATCAAAATTAAATTAAAAGATATGAATGCCAACTTCTTATGGTTCTCTCCTTTTATTTTTTGCTAAACCCTGTAGATTCATTCAAATTTTATTTCTGCAAATATTTCAAATTAAGAGAGTTCCTATTTCCTATATTATTTGGTTCACTACTTTTCTATTCTCTTAATATTTTTGATTCAATAAGAAGGATTGTGTGCAATACAAAAATTATTAGTAAGCAATATTATTTATTCAAAAAATTATAATATTTAATTTAATTGTAATATCTTTATTGATCATTCGCTTTTAAATTGATATTTTAAATATAAAATTACTTTCTTTTATCAACAGTGTATAGTAGTAGATAAAAAGATGTGATTTGATATTATTTTTTAATCTCATTAACAAAACACTATTTAAAAAATATCATCTTCTCATAACAAGAATCAAATAAAGTTTCGACAAAGCAGTTACACTTTCAAAAAGGCAGTTTAATTTCCCTCAAAGCAAGTTGAATTTCAAATAGAAAATTCCGTAGTTTAATTTTTAACAGCAAGACATGTGAGTTTGTATTGAAAACTTTTAGCATTTCATTTCGAACTCACAAAAACTAATTTTCATTAAAAAATGAATTCTCAAAAAATTCTCTCCTGACTGCTTAAATTATTTTTGGAATTTTTTGTAAGAAATTTTAACAAGATTGGATAGGGCTTTGAAGATTGCAGAAGATCGTTCTCATTTTAAGGTATTTTAGGGATTTTTAACGTTTTCGCATAACTTCTCGTAATTTTAGAAATTTGAGAATATTTCTTATAAAACAAAGATATAAATTTGGAAAAGTGATTTCATTATGTTTCAAGTGGTCTGTAAGGATTTTAGCAGATTTTATAAGCATTGAGAAAATTGAGTATATATTTTTTTTACTGAATAGTTAAAAGATGAGAATTTCATATTTGTAATTAGCAAACTTTTACTGTTATAAGTACGCAAATAGTGTTAGTCACCTTAAGAGTTTAATAATCAGATAAGAATTATGTAAGTGACGAATTAGTGAGAAATACGGACAAATTTTTAGTCGAGTTTTTCCCCAAAACGTTACATTTTTTAAGATAAGACAAACCAGTCGCATGATCAAGTTAGCAATCTAAAAAAAGACATTTCTCCCCTTTTTTTTACCTTAAAAATAATAGAAAAAATTCGTTTTCACTTTGGACAAAAATAAAAAAAGAGAAAAATGAGAAGGCAACCAACCAAATCCCCCTCCTTCTTTTTTTCTTTCCTCCTTTTTATGTATATTATTATTAAATCACAATAAAAAAAATTTGTACAAAATAATCACCAACGTTTCAGTACTCAAACAGCACCCTTACTTAAGCAAAAAAAGAAAAATTTTAGCCCACAGAACAGCTCCGTAACCACGATGCTCTCTCCCTGGCACCTAAGAATCAAAACCTGCAAATAATCTAACGACCAAAGTTGGACAAACACCATAACATGCTCTAATTGATACCTGAAAAAAACTTTTGTCCCTTTTTTTCTCCCCTTAAAACTAAAATTGAATTTCTTAAATTTTAATTTAGCTGGCTTGGACTAGAAGTCATTTCTATTTCAGGTTTATTTAAAACTGGTTTGATTTAGTAATAAGGTCAGGTAATATGGTTGGTTTCCTTTTCATTTTTCTTTCTAATACTTTATTTTTGTCCCAAGGGAAAAAGGATTTTTTTCTTTTATTTTTTAGGGGAGAAAAAGAAGGGAATTTTTTTTTTCAGAATGCAATGGGAACATTTTATCGTCGTCCAAATTTGGTCGTTAGATTTTTGGTTTTATTTTATTTTTTATTCTTCAGTTTAAAATTCTTAAAACAACTCTAAAATTTACTTTTTAACTTAAAATGTCATTAAATTATAACATTAGTCGAAAACTTAATTGTTCATTGTATATATAAAATAGATTAGTTGGTGTTTGCCAATTTTAGTTGTTGTAGATAACAATTATAATTTTATATTTGTTCTTTATCATTGACGCAGCTTATAATATTTATAAAAGTATTTTCTACAATAAATATTGTACAATTCGTAAGAGTTTCATAAAAACAGAAGTTTTACAAAAGTTAACTTAGCAATAATCAATACACCTATAAAATAATCATTGACAATAACTCCCACAAATATAACTCGATCAAAATCTTTTTAGGAATAAATGTATAATAAAATATAAAAATTTACAAGGAAAGATCAAATGGGAAATACCAAATAAGTCATTTTTAACAAACAATTACATATTTCAATTATGTGAAAAAAGTTACACTTATATTCGTTCAACCAATCAGAGCAATCTACCGGATACCAACCTAGCATCCGGCGCCGAACATCTATACGATGCCTTTCTTAAAGTGTTTTCTGCTCATACCGAAGAATTATGATATCAACTCAAGACCTATTTTAAAAGTAAACTAGGGTACGCATCATTTTAAATCGTACGTCGTGCAGTCTGTCAAGGGCCTTCCAACGCACTTATTACATGCATAATTTTTTTAATTTAAAAGTAAAAACGTTGCAAATTTGAAAGTTTGTTTTGTTTTCGGTTAACACAATTCCAAAACGTTATTGTTTGTAAAAATTGTGCGTCAGTTCAGTACTGCTGATTTGTACAGTAGAAAATACAACGCACGTGATTTAGCATTATATTGTTTGTTATTTAATTCAAATTCATCTTTGTTTGTAGTTTTAGATTATATAAATTCCTTTTTTTTACCCAGTTTGGTTGTTGCGTACAAAGTGTAAACAGAAAATGGAATTTTTTAACCAAACTTGCAGACGGAGATTGGACGGACATGATTCTGTAAAGGAACATGCACTGTTAAAAGAATCCTTGGGAGGATCATGTACAGGTTTCTTTGCGAATTAAATTGAAGCGCAGGTTTCGAATAAAGGTCACAAAAATTGATTTCATTTACAGCTATAAAGTTGCCTTTCTTTTTTCCCTAGAGGATCCAAGTCACTGTCCAGAGAGCCAAGCCGCTATCAAAACCTCGCGGATTAGTTCCTATTCACCTTTATGTATAGGTTTCTGAACAAGTTCTGGTACATGAACCCTACATGTCAATTCACTATGTGAAGGTGCCTGTACCGGATCATTGAAAGGTCATATCACGTTAAGGTGACTTTGCAGGATCATTTATAGGTTCCCTTGCCAACTTCTTGCACAGGAAGCCTGACGATCACCTGTAAAGATTTTTGTGCAGCTTTTTTAAGAAGTATTTTTGACGGAAAAGGTAGAACTGTTTGTCAAAAATGGTTACCTAACAAAATCTTTCTTTTCTCTAACACAAAAAGAGTGATATTTCCATTAGAACTATATTTTGGTTCCAAAGGAGCTGCATCGAAAAGTACGCCCTGTCACTGGAAAGCAGCTCAACACGATGCATTAGTTCTGAAGGAAAAGAATTTTAGATAGGTCCAAAAAATAGTTAATAGCATTAAAGTACACACGCGATCGAACTCTGATGGACATAATTTATTTAAGAGAATTATTGTGCATAATATTATCGCAAATAGAATAGACATAATGACTTCATAAATGTAATTTGCATGTAATGCAGCAAAATCATTGTAAAGATAAAGGTACAGTCATTTTCAAAATAACTACCCAAGAAAAATAATTCGTCTTCAAGGCGAAATTTTTGTCTGTAAGCCGCACTGAAAGAAAATGTTAAGAAAAGTCTGACAAGATCTCCGACAATAAGATTTACAAAATGAAACTTAAATTTGAATGTAATATAATTTTCTTTTACAAAATTTCTGTTCATTTTTTAACGGTTAAACTTCTCGTCTTAAGACAAGTCGACTTGTCCTCACAACCCGTCGTTAAACGTACACAGAAAAACACTGATCATGCAAAGCACATTCATTTGTTTTAAGTTGCAACGAAAATGAGAAATAAGACACCGAAAAACTAATTTTTTATACCTTTGCATGACTTTCCTAGATCTTAC
The DNA here is from genome assembly GCF_010883055.1 of Belonocnema kinseyi. Lineage (NCBI taxonomy): Eukaryota > Metazoa > Arthropoda > Insecta > Hymenoptera > Cynipidae > Belonocnema > Belonocnema kinseyi. The sequence continues at coordinate 155,631,834 of NC_046658.1, forward strand.
ATAAGCTTTAATTTTAAAAAAATCAAAGTGAGTGACTATTGCTTGTTTAAAAGAGTTGAAGTAAAAAATTAAAAATGTTGGTTCTTAAAAGTCACCTTGTATGTTTGATGCCTTTTCTATTTGATCGAAAGGGTTTACCTCCATGCTTAGAAGCAAATTTAATCTCATAATAGATAAGATTTGGATTAATATATTTATTCACTCTTGAGTTTTCAATCGCGCGGCATATCCAGTATCAAAATACATATAGTTCGTTAAACTTACTTTATGAAGTTTAAAATACACTTAGGGTATATTCTTGAAATAAAAAAATAAACTCAAAAGGTTTAATGCAAGATTCCCTTTCTAATAATTGAATATTATTGATAATTACTTATTTATAAATGTGACCATACATAATAAGTTTATTGACCAATAACTGAAGACGATTGTTTTTTGGCATATGAATCAGTGCTCCCAATTTTGGGAATTTTTTGAACTGCGCATGCGTCGCGCCAAGAACATGTTTTGTTGCTTTTAGTGCGCACATTTTAAATTATATAAATATTCAAATGTTATATTTATAATAAATAATGATGAATAAATATTGTGATTTTATTGCAAAAAACGTGTTTAATTTTAACTTCAAAAAAAAATTTCAATTTTTTTCAGTAACTTTTTCGTTTTTATTTTAGATCAAATAGTTGCGAATAAAAAAAAAATAAAAATTAGAAACTCGACAGAGACAAGATTAATCAGTGAGCTAAAAAAATGCTTTCTTTCTCTCAACTCAGAATTCACAACGTTTTTTTAATTAAAATCGAATTAAATTTTTATCTGTCACTCTAAAATCTTATTTTATGATTAAGAAATTACTGTCAATGCATTTTCTAATCATTATTTATTATAAATATCACATTCGAATATCGACATTATTCAAATTCAGTCCGCCAACAGTAACCAATCATGTTACCGACGTGACGCAAGCGCAGTTTAAAAAGCTTCCAAGATTGGGAGCACTGATATGAATAAGCCTTATATTTACAAATTTGCTTCATAACCTGCAAATGATATTTATGAATTCATTATATCTATTTCAATTGCAGTAATAAATATTATAAGTTAATTAAGCTCATTAAGCTATGTCCATCAGAGTTCTATGACATTTGTGCATTAAGGTAAATATTGCGTTATTAATTAAAAATAATATCCAAGTGGGCAAAGCGAAAAATAGGTTCTTTAGGAATAGGCTCAATTACATTTGAGATCCTTTCGAACCCCAAGTGCGGTATCATTTAGAGCTCATTTATCGTTTTGGGTTCCTTTTCAGCAAGTGGGGTTCATTTTTGTTGCAACTCATTTGGAAACAAAAATGGGTTCCAATGAAAGCTTAAGTTTTTTCTGTGGACAGTGGGAAAAATGAAATAACATAGTTAGCGATAATTTGTGTAGCGAAATTCTTGATTAATTTCGGATTCTGTTATTTTAGGAAAATTATTTATTGAGTTTACAACTGACTTTTGGAAGCGAATGTTTAATTACATTTCTTATTTTCTAATCAATGCTCGCGAAACAATCTTCATCCTTAGGGTTACCAGACGTCCGCTTTTGAGCGGACATGTCCGCTTTTTCTGTCCCGTGTCCGCTTGTCCGCTTTTTTACTGAAATGTCCGCTTTTTCCTCTCGA
>NC_046658.1:155633599-155637274 GCF_010883055.1 Belonocnema kinseyi
TTCAAAATGATTTTTTTTCATTTTTCGATTATTATGGGGGGGGAGGGGGTAGGTGATCGAGGAATGTCCGCTTTTTCGCCTCGGAGCATCTGGTAACCCTATTCATCCTCGTTGATAATCGACGCATCCCGCTCGTTGCTCACGATACTTTCCCTAGTCACCTGAGACTGGAACGAGCGTCTATATTATTTAGAAGAATCTACGTTGAGACTAAATTTCAATGAAATTGAAAATAATTTTTTTTCAATTTCTTTGAATTAAGATATGCTTCAAAAAAATTGAAAATCGGAATTAAAAAAATCAAGAACGAGCATAATCAAGAGGCCAACTGAAATCAAGGTATTTCGAGCGGGTCCCGTTTTGATCGCGAGGGGCTTAATTATAATGATCGTAATAAAAAATTTAGAATTATGTCATTATCTGCCAAGGACAATTTTGATACGAACAACGGCGTTATTTTACGTATATGTCAGATGACCGCTACTTATGTATATATATGTAATCTGATGACGGAATGGAATATTCTCAAAAACAGTTGTTAGTTATGTAATTCACTGAAGCATTAATCAGTTCTTTCTATACTTTGCGAAAATGAGGATGGTTTATAATTTCCTTTTCACTTTGGCAGTCATTTATAATTCTATTGGTAAATATGATAATATAACATACATTTCATCAGCTAATAGCAATTTTTATATTTACAACGTAACAACTAGATATTTCTTTCATTACGGTATCATTTCTTTGGGGTCCTATTATTGAAAAAAGATACCTAATAATACCCTGAAATAATACTTTGTTCTCACTGTGTATGGTGTCAAAAATGATGGTGTCTTAGATATACGTGGTCGTTTCATCCTTATCATCAATGCCAAAGGGGCAAGTATAAGTGAATTCGAGCTATAAATTCTTTAAAGAAAATAAAGAACTTAAAATAACAAAAAGGAGAAAGAGTAATTGTAGGAATCAATTTAATGTGTAAGATGAAACATTAATACAATTTCGAATGTGAGAAATAAGTCTTAGCTTTTATTTATTTCCGCACAAAAATTATCTTTAAATACTAACAATTAAAAACCAATCACAATGTAAACGTATATTTAAAATTTTCATTCGAAAATATGCCCTCTGCTTGGGCACATAAAGATTGCGCGCTGTGCGCGCAGCGCTTTGCGCCAAATTTTATTGCGGCTGGATCATGTAGTTACGGTCTTGCGCTCTTTCTCGTCCGTTTAATGCTTTAACTACATTTTTTTAAACGTCATCAATATTGAAGGTTGAATAGGGTTTTCAAGGAGGTTTTCTTCGAACAAGAAAATGGTGTACACAAAATTGAACAGCGTAATAGAAGTAGGTATGTTTTAAAATATAATCTTGAGAAAAAAAAACGATAGTTTTTTTAAACTAGAGTATTATATGCGTGCGATTAATTTTGTACTAATTTCGATCAATTACCCAATTTTGTAATAACTATTTATTTGTTAGAATTCTATGAGCAGTTATATTCTTACTGAAAGTAGATTCTGAAACAAAAAATTCAGTGAATCCATATAACGTACATTTTTTTTGTATAAGTTTTAAAAACTTAGTAGACGTCTTGTGAATAAAAAAAAATATTTTTCAGATGAAGTTGCGGTATAGAAATAAATAAAACAATATTTTCATGTAACGCAACAATGCTTTTTTAATATATATATATATATATATATATTATAAATTTCATTAGGCAATTAGGAAAGAGTTTTGAATATTTCAGATGTGTAAAAATATAAGAATCTAGACGATTAAAAAAATAAATTTTTAGTTTTGCAGGATTTTGCAAATTATAAGTGAAAATTCGAGCCTTTTCAAAAGGTATTTAGGACTTTTAGAAGTTCGGAAGAAAGAATAAATATTTGACAAATTTTCGGAAATCCTTCCCAAGTTTAAAATACTTTAAATCTATACCTCTTAAATTCTTGAATGTATAATTATTTTCTTTGAATAATTCAAATAATTTTTACTTTGTATTTTTCTGAAAATTTTATTTATTATTAATAACCTTTCAAACTATTTAAGAAAAAATGAGAATATATATGTTCCGGCCATTTTGAAATCAATGTAGATATAAATTAACTTTTAATTTGCAAATTAAATTGGGTATTCCATTGCATAACCTCAAAGTAAATAATTAATTAGGTTGCTTAAATTTAATAAACTGACTTCTCATTTTTATTCACTTTAATCTTTAGAAAAAGTTAGCTAATAATCGATTGACTATTTTACAAAAGAAAAACCATTAAAATATAATTATATTGTAAAGCATTCAAATAACTTTTACTTTGTATCCATTTTTAAATTTAATCTTAAAATTTTTCAAATATAATTAAATCATAAACTTTTAAACTAATTCCAGAAAATGCAAGTTTTAGTAAAATCAGTTGATAATCAATAAATCAGTTCACAAAATAAAGAGCATAAAACAATTATTTTCATTGAAACATTTAAATTATTTGTTCGCATTATAATCTCCTTTTAATTTAAAAACAGCATTTGCAAACGTCTCATATATCAATACCCTTTGTAACTAATTCAAATAAATATGAAGAAAATGTGAAGAAACAAATGTACAAAAAATTATCAGCTAATAATAAATATTAAACGGTTCATGACATAAAAAGATTCAAACAATTTTTTAAATTGGAATAATGAATTTAATTTTACATCATATACACTTTAAACTTACTTTATCATTGTAATAGAAATATTGTAAACATAGATAGTCTTTTATTATAAGGCTTATATCCAGTATAAATTAATGAAATTGTTATATGATGGAATTAAAAAAGAAATTAATAAGCTAATAATAGGTAATTAATATACTAATAACATAAAAAGAAATTAAAAATTATTTTCATATTGAATTGTTTAAATAATTTTCACATAGTATTTTAAAAACATTTTTTGTTGTTCATAACCTCCTAAGCCATTCCATAAAAAAGTAAAATATATATTCAGATCATTTCTAAATCAGAATTCCGATATTCATTTCAAAACATAACAAATATTCACATACATACATGTATGTATTCTATTTTATTTCAGTTTTTTGGTTATCAAAAAAACGGCTTAAGGAAATAAAATTTGTTTAAACAAATAAAAATTTGATAATTATTAGAGGAAATATATCGAAATTATATACTTACGGAATAAATCGTAGCACAGGATACAAATTTTAAAAAGTGGACATCTCTCGCTCAACGTTTAAAAATGTTGAAAATAAACAATAGATAATTGTTTAAATAATTTAGATTTGTTTAAAAACTTGAAAATGATTTAATAATCATATTAAATATTTAAATTGTCCATTAGTAATTATTTGTATGAAAAACACGAAGGAGAATGCTAATTAGTAACGATAATACGTCGACATGTTATTTTTTTGATTTTTGGGTCATATTTGGGGCGTTTGAAACTCGCAGTGTCAAATTGCATTTGTTTATTTTTCCCCAAACCCGACAAGTAGTTATTCATATCTTCTAATTAAGGCACTCCGGTGTCTTGCTGTTTATTTTGCTTTACACTCAGTTCACGATAGATACGAGGGTGGATTGATAAGTTTCCGGCCTGACCAAGAAAAACAACGTTTTTAAGAATTTTTTTTTTTATTTCTCAACATAATCTCCTCCAAGGCTG
>NC_046658.1:155637374-155641253 GCF_010883055.1 Belonocnema kinseyi
AGGGCGCATACTTTGAATAAAATATTTGTTATCATTCTCTTGAAATAAATGTGTTTTTTTCTTGAAAAAATACCGGTTTCATATGTATACACCTGGTAGCTCGCTCTGGGTATTTAAGTAAGAAGGGTATAATGCTGTACCTCTGCTTCTGTCTCTGGTTGTGTAAGGCCGTCCAACTCTGGATGTTTCTGTATATTAGGATACTTTGCAGCAAATTTCGTTCATAAACTTTCTCTTTTTTCCATTCTCAATTCAAACTTCGCAATATGGTAATAGAGACGCACCAATTCCTCTTTCATTATGGTATCCCAATTGATGCTCTCCCACGGTATTTCTGTCGAGGTGGCTGGTTGCAAATATCTAACGCTAGCCAAAACATCCTCTGCAGACACAGTTGATGTTCCACTGCTTACCGTTTGACGCAGATTTTCTTGCTGGCCAGCTGTTTGATTAATGAGATCTGCCTGCCCATCTCGCAGCACACTATCACCACTATCTCGCATGCTGTGGCCCCCAGCTGTGGCTCTAGGGGTGCCCTGATGATTCTCGGGAAGTGACAAGCGTTTCAATATCTTTAATATACTCTCCATTATTATTTAGGGTTTGGTGTTCTTCTTAGTCCCTCTTCTCTTTGTGATCAGCCTATTTGGCATGAGAAAACCTGTCAGTAGCCCAACGCCAGAACACCTGCGGTAATTTATTATTATTATTATTATATTTAAATGTTCCCACAGGTTTAATATGGTGACTGCCCAACATGTCGAAGGCATTTTTGATTAGAGTTGAATTTTTATTTAATTATTTTTGCACGGGGCTGTCCCGGTAAATATCATCAGTCACAGACGAATTTTTTTAATGCAATCAAGTGATCTGATGAGAGCAGTCTTGCCCGGCATATTGGACAAAACCCGGTTTTTACCCTAGAGGTACCGGCTTAGGGATCGAACTCTGGCCCTCTGTGGTGCAATCCGAGTATCTACCAACTGATTATTTATTTATTACTTATATTATTATTTATATTATACCTTTGCTATAAAAATATGAATTCAGAGATCTTAATTCTTAATCAAGGAACAGTTCCGTACCGAAAAGAATTTACGTCAAAAATGTTCATTTATGGAGTTTTCCCTGTACGAAAAAATCGTTGAATATCATTTTGGTTATCAAAGCGTTAATGTAGTTTCATTTTCAAAAAAAGAAATATAAGCTTGCAATAAAAAATTGTATGGTTGAATTTCAAACTCAGAAAAATTAATTTTTATAAAACGAATTCTCAACAAATTTCCCTCCTGGCAGTGTCAATTAGTTTTTGAACTTTTTGTGAGAAATTTTAACAAAATTGGATAGGACTCTGAAGATTGCAAAAGGTGATTATCATTTTTAAGTATTTATAGGGATTTTTAACGTTTTCGCATGAATTCTCGTGATTTCAGGAATTTAAATAGATTTCTCATGAAACAAAGATTTAAATTCGAAAGACTGAATTCATCATGCTTCAAGTGATCCTAAAGGACTTTTACAGATTTTGTCAGATTTCTGGAAAAAGTTCAATCAGGTGATTTATTATATAAAGAATAATAACTTGACAGAAAAGAAAAAATTTCGTTTTCCCTTTGGACAAAACTAAAAAATAAAAATAGGAAGGCAAATAAACAAACCACCATAAAATGCTCTAATTGCAATCTGAAAAAAATTTTTCATAATTCTCAGGTCCTGATTTTTAGGTATCAAGGAGGAAGCATCGTGGTTGCGGTGCTCTTCTCGAGGGCCAAAAATTGTCGTTTCTCTTTTTCTTTCTTTTTTCTTGATAAGGGTGTTGTATGAGTTCCGAAACGTTAGCGATTATTTTTTACAAATGTTTGTTATTGTCTCTGAATGCGATTCAATGTTTGATAGGTGGGTTGTCTGAAGTTTTTAAAATAATTTATAAACATAATTTTATAGAGATACATTTATATACAGTGCTCAAAAAGAAGTCTGAAAATTCAGTAGCAACTTCAAATATTTGACTATAGAGTATTGCATGAATTATCAATATTAATATTTGAAACGATTATATTATTAGTTCTTAAATTCTTTACGAGAGGGATGTTTACAGAGGTGGTAAACATTAATAATTAAAAATTTTTATAGTAATCCATAAATAACTGATTTAATCAGCAAAATGCACAGTTCATATCAGTCAAAATGACTAATGAAATCAGCCAAATGTCTGATAAAATCAGTAGAATTTACTGATTAAATCAGTCAAACTAACTGTTCAAATCAGTAAAAATGACTGTTCAAATCAGTCGAAATCAGGCAAAAAGTGAGGTAGTTTGAAAATCTCCTTTTAATGTGTAATCTTTTTTATGATCCTGTTGCAGAAAAGTATTCATCATAAACTGGATTACTTTTCATTATTAAATATAAATTTGGGGGAATCTAAGACGAAAAAGAGTTTAGAAATAAATTGGAGGGGTTTCCAAACGGTAGAGGGGAAGCAAAGTAAAGAGGAAAGAAGAGGGAAGGGAAGAAGGAAACGTGAAAATAGCTTTCTGGAATGTGTCACATGGAGGATGGAACAATAGTAAGGAGAATTATAATTGGAAAAGTAGAAGTAGCGGTGGTTTGGATATACAGAAGAAAAGGGGAAGAGGAAGGCTGCAGAGTAATAAGGAGGTGCATGCAGGACAAGAAGGAAGAATTGGTTTCAATGGAAGGGGACTCAAATGCATGGACTGGAACTCCGAACATAGAGAAACAGGCAGAGAGGGGAGAAAGTTACTAGACATGATAGGAGAAACAGGATGGTTTATATGCAATAGCAATATGAAAGGAGATAAGGAAGGGTAGATCACATTCATAGGAAAGGGAGCAACATAATAGAGTACTTTTCGGCTGAAGAAAGAATGCGACATATGATAGTGAGTATGAAGGTAGGAAATGGGATAGGGTCTGAGCACTTCCCGTTCATAGCTACACTAAAAAGAGACGTCAGTAAGTGCAGCAAAGGGATAATGGAAAATGAGTGCGCAAGAGATACGAAAATGGGAGTCTGGGGGCAGCTAAATTCAAAGAGTTTAAACAGAAGATGGAAAAGGAGAAGGTTAGGTATGAAACAGAGGAGGGAATAGACTCTTTTATTGAAAGGTTCAAGAGGTCGATTGAGAAGGTAAAGGATGAGCTGGGTACTAATGAAGAAAGAGCAGGGAGAAACAGAGGCTGGTGGGACGAGGAATACTGGGAGAGTAAAGAGAGAATTAAAGAGTGTGTAAGCAAATGGAGAGAAGGGGATGCATGAGCGATTTCTGAGCTGAGTAATGGGAATTAGCTACAGTTTCCCATGATATATGTTAAGAAAAGAGTTAGGAAGAAAAACTATTGTTACTAGACAAATTACGAGAGACTAGAGGTTTGAAGAGAAGCTAAAAAGGGAAGAGGGAAGCAGAATACAGAAGCATTTTTGGGCGAAATTCGGAAAAATTAAGCGAGAGGTAATTTGGGAAATTCAGAATGGGAGGAAGAAAGGAGAAAAATGAGAAGGGTTGTTTAATATACGAGAAGGGGTTATGGAGTGGTAGGACATAAAGTTAGAGCTATTAGTTAAACAAGGAGAGGAGAGATGGACAAGGGTTATGGATACGAGGTATAATAGATGGTATATGATGGTCAAAGGGTTGATGGAACCAGAATATCTGCAAAAAATAACAAAGGAAAAAAAATAGGGTACGGTTGTACAGCTTGGAATGGGAGAAGGAATGAGAGCATGCAGATATTAGATGGATGGAGAGGAGAATTTATGTACCAGGTGTATACATATGAAACCGGTATTTTTTCAAGAAAAAAACACATTTATTTCAAGAGAATGATAACAAATATTTTATTCAAAGTATGCGC
>NC_046658.1:155641353-155643181 GCF_010883055.1 Belonocnema kinseyi
GCCAATTAGCACAAATGGTAAGTTCCGACAGTGCCTACAAGTGTGCCTACTGGCCGCTAAATGGCAATACCGGTTTCATATGTATACACCTGGTACAAAAATACGAGGTCTGTTAAAAAAATACGCGGACTGTTTAAATTTCGCGGCTCGAGTTGGTTTCAGGAGAATCCGCTTGGTGTCGCTAAGTTTGTAATGACAGCCTGAAAGAGCAACAAATTGCTGTGAAATTTTGTGTGAAACTCGGGAAATCTGCAACTGAAACATTTTCATGCTCAACAGGCCTACGGTGCGCGAAAATCGACGTCTGACTATTAGGGAGCTTGCCGAAGAGTGTGAGATATCGGTTGGATCTTCTTACGAGATTTTGATCAAAAAGCCAATCGCGTCCGGGTTTATCAGGAACTGCTTGATAGTTCAGATGGAAATGAGAACTTTTTGTCACGAATTATAACCGGCGATGAATCATGGGTTTATGGTTATGACATTGAAACAAAGGTCCAATCATCCCAATGGGTAGGTCGAACGTTCCCAAGACTCAAGACAGCTCGCCAACTTCGGTCGAATGTCAAGCTTATCCTGACAACTTTTTTTATGCTAAGGGGGTTGTTCACCACGAGTACCTCCCTCAAGGCTGCACAGTCAATTAGATTACTCACATTGAAGTACTGAAACGTCTGAGGGACGCCGTCCGACGCAAAAGGCCAGAACTGTGGAGGGAGAAGTGATAACTGGTTTTTCCATCACGACAACGCTCCAGCTCACTCAGCACTCAGAACTCGTGAGTTTTTGGCCAAGCACTCGATTGGTGTTCTTCCCCAACCCCCACACTCACCTGACCATGCTCGTTCTGACTTTTTCTTGTTCCCAAAACTAAAAAAACCTTCAAAGGAAGAAGATTTGAGACAATTTCAGAGATTAAGGCAAATGCGACGAAGGAGCTGAAAGCCATCACAAAAGAAGCGTGCCAGGACTGTTTCAACAAGTGGAAACACCGTTGGGATAAGTGTGTGCGTTGGGGAGGAGAGTATTTTGAAGCAAACCCAGACGTGTAACTTCCAAATGAAGTACATTTTTTTATTACCTCAATCCGTGTATTTTTTGAACAGATCTCGTATATGAGCGGAATCTGGCAGATCAGAAACACTCAATATCTGTAAACAGATTGCCATCGGCTGTTGAAATACCTGCTATCAAAATGGAAGTGGAACAGCAGCTTCCTATTGATGAACTCGCCTTGAAACATGTGGACCACGAAGACTTGATTGAAGCTGAAGGCATAGGTGCTAGGGATAATAAACATCACGTACCAGATCCACTAAGACCACACCCTGATATTAATAACGATGATGTGTATAGCGAAATGCCAGAAAAACTACAGTACCTTGAAAGAAATTTTGGTTATGTTTCACTAGAGTTCAGATATGTAAAAATAATACTAAGGCATTCTCTGCCCAAAATGAAGATCACAAGTGATCTGACTGCACTAATAAAACACCTCAACAGCAAGGTTGTACCTACGTATTTGAACGCAACACAAACTGCGTGAGAGGTGCAAACTGTTTTACACTGTGCAGCTCTGGCAACCGCTAGAATGTTGGGCCGCAAAACTAGGCCTGCAAATGCAGTTTTCGTGCCAGGAAAGTAAGGTGCGTATTGGGTCAATTAACGTCGGCACAAGAAAAGTAGTTAAGGAAGGCAACAAAATAAAACTTTCAGACAGATGAAAGAAGTACGAGGGTGGATTGATAAGTTTCCGGCCTGACCAAGAGATGGCGCCACTAGGCCTACCTTGAGGTGGCGTTCTATAGTACCATCCTTAGATAGCTTG
>NC_046658.1:155643281-155656670 GCF_010883055.1 Belonocnema kinseyi
ATATGCCAATTAGCACAAATGGTAAGTTCCGACAGTGCCTACAAGTGTGCCTACTGGCCGCTAAATGGCAATACCGGTTTCATATGTATACACCTGGTAGAGTATGTGGAAACGAAATGGAGCCATGGGCACATTCATTAGAGAGATGTACAGGAGAGAAAGACGGACAGTTGAGTGTAGATGAGTGTGTAAGATGGATCTTGGATAGTAGTGGACAGGGAGTGATGTGGATGAAAAAATTGGAAGAAGTAAGGGAAAGCAAGGGAGTAGGGCAGGGCCAAACGTGTGTTCCTAAAAAGAATAGTAAAAAGTGAAAATTGTTTTCAATATCGTGGAAAATGCATTTTTATGCTAAGCGGAAACGGAAGTCCTGAAAGCCCGCTCATTTTAAGAATTAATGTTACTACTGTTACTATTTTTCATCTTACGTAATGCGAAAGAGTAGAATATAAGTAGTAGTTAACTTATACTGAAGATGGAATCGTAAATGTATGTACAGGGAGCGGAGTTCTTCAAATCCATAAAAGGGAGAAATTAAATACATACATACATACATAAAAGTTACATTCTTAAAAGAGGTCGTTTTATTAAAATTTAAAGGAATCAATTTTAATATTAGAAATTTTAGAATCACTATTTTTCTCTTTTCCTTTCTTTAAAATGTAATTATCTAATCAGATTGTTCCAAAATTAACAAAAAATTTAAGATCTATACACTATGATTCAATACCTCCTTCTATAAATGACAATTTCATATTTATAAACATGGTCATAAATAAAGTAAAGTGCTAGAAATATCTCAGAACAGCAGCCTTGACACCTCTATGTCGTAATTTATTTTTATTCTCATGAAACAATGAACTATTCAGTTAATCAAATTATATTAGGATGGTATTAATTAATTAAGCACCTTTGATTTACAGTTCACAAACTCTTCTTGACATATTATTTTGAAAACTGTTAGCATACTGAACTTCGTGTTGGGAAATTATGACCTATCACTTGCTTGTCATTAATTTTTTTAAGTCCACAAACACTCACTTGACACGTTTTTTATACACTTTAAATAATTGTTCAACTATCACCAGTGCACCATGCAGTAGACGACAACAAACAATTTACTTTGCGCGCACGCGCGTGGATCTTGGAGTTTCGCGTCAGCGCCATCTGCGATGGGAGGAGAACTGATTTGACTCCCCTCCCTGCCTCTCAACCCCCCGAACCTAAGTTCTCAAAATATTTCTTTCCCCTTACGGAGTTGAGCGAGTCTACCGTTGTACATGATGCTTTCCTCAATTACGGCAAGCTGGAACGAGCGAAAATGTTCGTTTAGAAGAATCTAAGTTGAGACTAAATTTTATATAAGTTTGGACATAAAACGTAAAAGTAACATAAAAAGTTGTTAACTAAGTTATTCAGTGAAGCATTAATCACTTCTTTTTATCCCTCGCGAAAATGAGGATGGTTTATACTTTCCTTTTCACTTTGGCGGTCATCTATAATTCTATTGGTAAATATGATAATATAATATACAAGTATTCGTCTAATAGCCATTCATATATTTACACTGTATTAACTCGAGATTCCTTTTATTTCGATATTATTTCTTGGTGTTCTATTTATTAATGAGATACAAAAATTCAAGGTTTCCTTTTCAATGCAAAAAAGAACTATTCCGGTTTTCCGACAGTGGTCTCATTTAAGTACCACTAGAAACACTTTTTTCTTAACCTTTCGTAATGACTGAAAAAATACCGAAAATCATACTTTGTTTTCACTGAGCATGATGTCCGAAATAATGGCGTCTTAGATATACGTGGCCGTTCCATCATTATCAGAAGTGCGAAAGCGACAAATTATGAGTAAATTCGAGCTATGAGTTCTAGAATGGAAATGAAAAACTTAAAACAACAAAAACCTTAAAGTAATGAGTTCAAATATTACCTTTTTAAATTATAATACCATTCATATCAGAATAAGTAATTCAAAAATCTTTTAATTTAAAAATTTTCCATTTTTGATTTTTTGTCTAAGATGATATTTTTAATTTAAAGAATTTCAACAGGTAGACTTAAAGACTCAAACATTTCAAAATATAGAACAAATTTTGAAAATAAATAAAATTTTAAAGCTGTTCGAGAACGGTTGAACTATTTGAAATGAAAATATTTTATCTTATAATTTACGAAGAGTTCAGTCAAAGAAAATTTCATTTTCACTTTTAATGTTCCGAGCTTAAACTTGATGAAAATAATAAAAAATGTTATACTTGAAAGTTCATTGATTGCTTCTTTAATTTATACTATTGAAGATGATTACATCGATTTATATTTTTGGAATTGAATTTTAATCTTTGAATTCTATAGTTTATAAAAGTTAAAAATTCTAAATTTGCAGATTAGCTGAATTGAATTTAAACTTGTTTTTTGGGAAAGTGTTACTACTTTGCTTCAATTTACAGTTTGTTTTTTATTATTTCGAATACCAACAAAAAAACTTACTTAAAGTATGAAAATATAAAAGAAAAAATTATCAATTTTTTATAAAAATCTATTTAGTAATTGCAATTAAATAATTCACAATGGTCTGAGAATAGAAAAGGATGATTTTATATGTATAAAGATTAAATATATGAATCTGTCATATATTTAGAAAATAAAAATCAATGCGACCGAAGTTTAAGTCAGTTACACAAGCCCCCCCCCCCACTTCTTATTTTTGCGTTTTCTATAGCCCACTGAATTGCGCCCAAAATGCGCTCAAATGCGCTGACGATAAAAATGTTTGCGCTACAAAACTATAGGAGTTACATCAGATGTTCCGCGGGGGGGGGGGCAGAGTCACGCTATCCCCTCCCGTTTAAAAAATCAAAATTTGAATCACATGCTCTTGAAGATCTTCCAATGAGCTGAAATGCGCCAGCGCTTAAAAAATTTTGCGCTAGCTAATTAACAAATATATTATATTTTGGAAGGGGGCCAGTGTAACGCAGGTGTTAAATCCTTAACAGTGATGTGCAATATAAAGCTGCGAACATGGTTTCATTCGTCTTCAAATGCACTCATTTGCGTCATCCTTTTTTGTTATTGAAAAATTGCCGAAGATATGGAGGTAACGAAATTTTACAAAGTGATGACCAACAGAATGAAAAGTTAGCAATCTACATTGATATAGAGAGTTTCTTGGGGGGTTTAAAATGCGCTCATATGCGGCACTTTCAAAATTAACAAAAAACCATAATCAACCCACAATTAACACATGTTATAGATCCAGTATCCGATTATATCTCCAAATAACTTAACTTGCAGTATACAAATTTATAATTATCTCTTTGAATCGGATTTTAAATGCGCTCATATGCGCCACTTGCAAAATTAGCAGAGAACCATAATCAACCTCCTCTTTTCCAATTGATATCGATCGACCACCCGATATTTAAGTTATTTGTAGATATAATCGGATAGTGGATCGTAACAAGTGGTAGTGAGGGGGTTCTTCATGCTATTTTGTCAATTTCGTAAGTGGCGCATATGAGCACAATTGAGATCCTATCCGAAGAAATTATTATCAATTTTTATATTGCAATTTAGGCTATTTGGAGATATCTTCGAGTATTGGATCGGTAGCAAATATTAATTTTGGAGTTGATTATGGTTTTTTGTTAATTTGTAAGGTGACGTATATAAGCGCATTTGAAACCCATAAATGCATATTATTATAATTCGTAACTTGCATTGGTATTAAAACAGACGAAATTGTATTGTCCCCGTAAAAAAATGCGCATTCTTTTAAAAAAATTTGGTTATTCAACGTTTTATTGCTACTATGGTCGTTTTTCTATAAACTGAATTTGCTCATTTCTAATGTTTTCTTTATGATTTAAACTTTACACATACGCTCTCCTGACTAACCTTACCGTTGTAATTTCTAAATTATGTCTAATAGATCTAATAGAATTATTTTTTCAAAAGTTATCGTGCTAACAGGCAGAGAGACATAAATACATACAGACAGATTGACAGGCATACACATATGTGACAACTTATTATTCGGATTTAGGGGGTCTCAAAACGTGGACATTTGGGAAAAATGGGGGGGGGGTCAAATTTGACACTAATCTGATACCTTCTGTGATGAGAATGTAAAAATTTGAGATGATAAACAAAATTTATATTTCTTCATGCAGAATGCAGTTCACGGTCCACCAGAAAGCCTCAAAGTGAACATAATCCTGGTCCTTCTTCTAATTATGCTGCTGGTAAACAACATTCTGATGAACAGCCTTCTACAGAGGAGGCCTCATGTCGTGTCAGGTCCAGGTCTCCTGATAGCAGGCGTCCGATTATTCAACTACTTGGATATTCACTTGGACAACTTGGATATATAAGGCTCATTCCCCGTAGAAATGAGGGCCTTCAATTTGAGTTTCGAAGATTTATTTTTCCTGTCGGTAAACCAATTAGACTGCGAGAAGCAAGGAATAAATGGGTGCCGGTGCCAAATCGAGAGCATATTGCATTATCATTATCCAATGGTGATGTTTTTGCAATTCTTGAGGATTCTGGGATTCTTCGTGGAATATACACGACAAATGTAGGTCATTCAAGAATAAAAATAAACATTATAAGCGGCGCAATTGATAAAATGACCCTAGATGAAACTAAGCTTTGTCCATTAGGTAAAAACCACCCAATATTCCCAAACAGTTTTACAAAAGCTTTTGCAAATGACGACTCCCTAAAGTCCGTATGGAATTCTTCTATCCCATCCGAGGAATCTCCTCTTCAAGTCAGATCCAGGTCTTTTCCGGTCAAGACTCCTTCTGATCGAGCACTTGGATATCCAATAGCACAACTTGGTTATGTTCGGCTTATTCCTTTCACAAATAAAAACATGCAATTTGAATTTCGAAAATACGTTTTTCCTATCGACAAACAATTTCGAATGAAAATAGATAATCTAAGCTATTTATTTGTGCCCAAACAAGAGTATTTAGTATTATCAACATCCATTGGTGACGTTTTTGCGGTAATGGATGATAGCGACACTCTTCGAGGAATATATCGAACAGATAGATATTTCACGCGAATAAAAATAAATAGAATCAGTGAAAAAGTTTATGATCTGACCCCAGACGAAATTAAGGATTGTCCCGTAGGCAAGAATCACCCAATCTTTCCAAACAGTTTTCTTAAAGCTTTTTCAAATTACGATTCACTACATCCCGAACAGAATCTCAATCGGGAATGCAATCCTGGTTCTTCTTCTTCTGCTAGACAACATTCACCTGACCGAACTTCTCCTCAGGAGCAAACTCTTCATGTAAGGTCCATATCTCCTCCGGGCAGGCCTCCTTCTCAGGAAGTACTTGGATATACGCTTGAAAATCTTGGATATGTCCGACTTATTCCTCGGGAAAATCAGAACAAGCGATTCGAATTTCGACGATATGTTATTTCTGCCAATAAAACAATTCTATTGCAAATAGGACGTTCCTATGAACTCGTGCCAACCCGAGAATATATTGTATTATCATCATCAAATGGTGACGTTTTTGCAATACTGGAGTATACTGGGATTCTTCGTGGAATATATGCGAGAAAAAACGGTCGTCCAAGAATAAAAATAAACATGATAAGCGGTGAAGTTGACAAAATGACCGATGCTGAACTGAAGGAATGTCATGTAGGTAATCATTACCCAATTTTTCCACGTTGGTTTACTATAGTTGTTTCAAATGAAGATTCTCTACAGCATGTGTATCATTAATTCAATAGAAAAAAAAATATTCCATTCTTTGCAATCCATAGAATAATCAAAATTATATTATCAGCATTTGATAAAGACGTGTTTGCAATTTTGGAAACTTACATAATTGAACCATTGATAAAGTAAATTTCTCCACGATAGATTTTTGCATTAAAAACTTATAAAACTAAATGTAATATTGTTTAATATATAAATGTATCAAAATGTCCCTTTACAGCTTCTGTAAAAATTCTGCTAACGCATTTCACAAATTCACGTATAACGTATAACCTTGAAATCCATATTTGCGCACACTTTTATGGTCATTTTGTAAAAATTTTATAGTATATAAAACTGTCGTATGATGAAATTCAGATTATCCTTTTTATTTAGAAACGATAACTAAATCACAGGCAGGTATTTAATTTAAAATAGAGACTTCTAGAAGACCTGCACAATTTTTAAAATACTGGACATATTTGTTACATATTTCTAGATTTTTTAATATTGCAAAAAGAATTTGCAAGAAATGTGTATTTAGAAACTGAAAATTCAGGTGGAATATTTTAATACTTGCCGAAATAGACTCCACACGAACGTCTTATTACGAAATAATTTCTATGACTTCCGAAATTTCAGACTTTAAATGGAAAAGAAGATTTTTATTGTAAAAGGACGCTGAATCATTGAATATTTATAAAGATTGTGTCATCAAATAGAAAAAATGTATTACTTATTGTGTAGCTTATATCCTAATATTAAAAATATATATATACACATTGTTTGAAACTCGTTTATTTGGTTTCAACATAGATCTTTTCTTTAGCGAATTAAATCTTTTTCGGTTTACAAAACTACTTGGTTGAAATCGACCTTTGATGTTGAAATTCATATTTTTTGGGAAATATGCAACTGCTTGGGGAAAAGTGTAACTGCCTAATTTGAAATTTCTTTTCCTGGTTAAGGACTCATAATCAAATTTATAAATTCATCTGTTTGCTTCCATATGTATGTATTTTGTGAAAACTACTAGAAGGTTGAAAATGCAGAGTATTTAATAAGATAGTGCTTTATAGATTACTTTTCTCTTAGATTAATTTATTCTTATTTCCTATTAAATTTGAAGTTAGGAATTACGGATACGTTATATCAATGAAAGTGACGTAGCATACTTGCAAGATTCACAATAACAAAATTTACTTACATATAGCTTAAAATAAGCTGGAAAGCTCTCAAGCCAAAACTATCCAATTTTCACTTACACCCTGTTCGGCTCATCCTCAGTTAAACATACTTGTATTTTGCCACTCGCGTCTTTTAATGTAACCGAGTTGTACTAGGCAGTCTGATAAGTACCTGAAAATTCTAAGAGATGGCATTAGTATTCACTAATATGAACCATTTTCGTCGAGCTTGATCCTTCAAATGACGCCTATCAAAACTTCAGCCATTTATGTTTACGCATTTACAAGTTACAGAACTGAGAAGCGACTCACCTCCGAGATTTTTTTAATATGGAAAAATCTGAGTTTCGAGTTTTGCTCAAAAACTACTATCTTCGCAAGAAAACGATATCCGAGACCAAGGCCAAGCTGGATAAGTATTACCCGGACTCTGCACCGTCGATTGGAACGATTCATAAGTGCTTTACCGAGTTTCCTTGTGGCCGTACGAGCACAGTTGATGCTGAACGATCTGGGCGCCCAAAAGAGGTCACTACACCAGAAAATGTCAAAAAAATCCATGATATGATGTTGGATGATCCCAAAGTGAAATTGAGAGAGGTAGCTAATGCTGTAGGCATATTATTGGAACGTGTGGGCAATATCGTGCATTCAGTTTTGGGCATGAAGAAGCTCTGCGCGCGATGGGTGCCGCATTTGCTCACAGTGGACCAAAATCATGGATAAAACCTAGATCCACTACTACACTTCTGGGTCAACGCAACAGGCAAAACAGTGGGTTCCACCGGGCCAAAGTGCTCCGAAGCGTCCAAAAACGCAACAATGGGTCGGAAAGTTTATGGCCTCCATATTTTGGGATGCACATGGCATAATATTCATGGACTATCTTGAAAAAGGTAAAATCATAACCGGAGCATACTATTCATCACTATTGGATCGATTGTAAATCGAGATCGCCGAAAAACGACCGCATTTGAAGAAGAAAAAACTGCTTTATCATCACGACAATGCGTTTGTTCATTCATGCTTAGTTGCACAAGCAAAATTGCATGAAATCGGCTTCGAATTGGTTCCTCAGCTACCGTATTCACCAGACCTGGCCCCCAGCGACTAGTACTTGTTCCCTAACCTGAAGAGATGGCTCACCGGTAAGCGTTTTTACTCAAATGAGGAGCTCATAGCTGAAACTGAGGCGTATTTTGGAGACCTTCCGAACGAGTACTTTTCGGACGGTATCAAAAAGTTAGAAAATCGTTGGACTCGCTGTGTCGACCTAAAAGGAGAGTATGTTGAAAAATAAAACCGACTTTGGCCAAAAAAACGTCTCCGAGTTTCATTTTTCAGGGACTTATCAGACTGCCTAGTAAGAGCGGCTAGTGGAAGGTAAAGAAAAGTTAGGTTAGAACATCGCTGCTCCAGCGTTTCTTATATAATTCCTGAGGATTCATTTACATACTAACTACATATTAAGGTTGACTTCCATATTCATAAGAACGCTAAAGAGACTCTTCGTTCTTCGGAGATTGAGAGTATTTAAAATTGTCAAAATAACCACTTTAATGTCTTCGGTGAAGTGTCTCGACGATTTATTTACAATCTCGGAATTTGAAGGAGGTAGAATTGAATCCCTCGCATTTGTTCTTATCTAGATAGCATAAGCCGCCCGAGAGACTTAACTCTGCGGATTATACCATCCATGTCCCAACTCTCTGCCGATTTGGTATGAGACGTTCTCATTCCAAAATTTCCAAAATTTTGACGTCAACAGCACTGACGTAGAGCTCGAAATTCCTTGGAAACGGCATTGGTCTTTCTTTACCATTACCCGAAAATTTTGGAATGGGAATGCTTTTAAACCATGGAATCTCTCAACATGGGATCACTTACGTTCTAAAGTAGTCCTAAGGTGAGACCGATTTTAAGGCCCCATTCGTTAAATAGAATTTCTCTGTTTCACGCTGTTAATAATGAACATGCCTGTCAACAAGGTCCTCATTCAAGCGTGACCGAAATTTGCATTGTTCCGTCTGTTTCAGAATGTTTTTCGCTAATTTGCGGTCAACTCTATTCTCAACCGCTTTTTGAATGACATTAAACCCTGGGTTAATTGTGGCCATTTTGCTCCTATTTTGTTTGATCGTAACGACTACGCGAGCTTGTTTTTTGTCAACTTCTTGAAGAGTTTTTTTACAGAATTAAATTTTTTGGTAAATAATCCCACCCTTTTATATCTAGGCCATCTTCGATATTCAAATCGTTGTCTTCATATTTACTATTTTGAGAATTTTCTTCCTCTGTAGATAATCATTTACATGGATAAATCGCATTTGGATCTAATCGTTAATTATTTTGATTTTAAATACTTCCTGCTCTATTGTGTGCATTGCAAGTGTCAAATTTTCTTAAAATAATATTAAAATCAATATGATTAGCAATATTTTCCTTCATTTCATAACTTACGGGTCCTTTACACAACATCTATACACTTACTTGGTGGTGGAAGGGGGACCTACAATTTAAGGTGGGTTCCGAACCACCAAGAGCAACAGCTTTAAGTACTTAGAGAAAACCTTTTTCTCTAGAGGTACCGGTCCCACGACTCTCCGGAGATGAACAACTCCCTTGCTAGGCTAGTGTTCACCGCATGGGCCGCCGAGATTCTTCCAGAGTGCAAGGCGGGAATCGAAACCGCAAGCCGAAGAAGTGGGTCCGAAGCATATGCTTTATCTTTGATGATTTATATTTTTATAGATGGAAAACTTTCCTTTACGCTCCATTACTATATCTTTGTAACTCCTCTTCAGTTGCACAGGATTAAATAATTTCGTACGTATCCTAGGACTATAATTAGAGTCTAGAATCTTTGGTAATAATACATATACTGCATTCTGTTAGCTATTTTGAAACCCATAGAATTTAAATCAGGGCCTTTTTCGGAAAAAGCCAGCATCTGCTCTATCGAATGTCATGTCACGCGTTACTACATAACCTTCACCACTTACGACAATGAATATTTATACAATCCACGAACGAATGTATGTTTTCTCAAATAAATACTAATATCAGCGATAGGAAGGTCTAAATGATTTAATATCTGACCCTCGCCTAGCTGATCCTCGCTTAGAGAATTGAAATACATTCAAACAGAAATAAACGATATGTCATCAAAAAATTTTTCTAGATACATTTTTAGATCAATTTAGATGAACTTTATATTTATTAATATAAAAAGCATTTTGAATGATAAACTAGAAGCGGTGTTCAAAAATGGCTAGCTAACAATATTATCTTTCCTCTTTAAAACTAAAAAGTTTCGGGGTTCAATTCTTCTTCGGATAATTTTGAAATCAGTGCAATTCAATTCTGTATTTAGCATATTTAAAATAAATGTTTGGTCCACTAAAAACTGAGTAACACTATATTTGAGAAAAAATTGGATCAACTTAAAGCTGTTGGTTTTAAGGAGGTTTTGGTATTAAAGAAAATCATTGGTTGTCATTAATGTTTTTAAATCCTCATAGTGAACGTAATCCTGTTCCATCTTCCCCTTCTTCTGGCAATCTACTTTTTCTTGCAGAATATATTTCACAGATCGAAGGGAATCCTAATTGCGAACATAATCCTGTTCTTTCTTTTTTCGTACCGAAAAAACATGCGCCTGACCGCAATTCTCCAAACAATGCTTCTTCTCGATCCAGGTCCATGTCTCCTCCCAGTACGCCTCCTTCTATCAAAGTATTTGGATATTTACTGGAAAAATTGGGATATGTTCAGCTTATTCCCCGCAAAAATAAGAGCGTTCAGTATGAATTTTGAAGATATCTTTTTCCTGATCGCAAACTAATTACCTTGCGAGAAAGGCCGACTAGATATGTGCCCGTGCCAACCCAAGAGCATTTTGTATTATCAATATCCAATGTCGATGTTTATGCAATATTAGATCATAGAGGATGTCTTCGTGGAATATACTCGACAAGTCGGTCTCATTCGAGAATAAAAATAAACATGATGAGCGGCGCAGTTGATGATTTTACTACAGATGAAATTAGGGATTGCACAGTAGGAAAAAATGAACCAGTTTTCCCGCGAAACTTTATTCATATTGAACCTAAGGATTTTACTATTCATGCCACGTCCTGGTCTTTTCCGGGCAGGACTCTTTCTGATTGAATAATTGGAATTGCGATAGAAAAACTTGGTTGTGTTCGGCATATTTCTTGCAAAAATCCTAACCAGGTATTTGAATTTCGTAATTACGTTTTCCCTATCAATAAAGTAATTTGAACTAAAATATATAATAAGAGCTATTTGCTTGTGCCAAGCCAAGAATATTTTGTGTTATCAACATCCAATGGCGATGCTTATGCAATAATTGATGATAGTGACACTCTTCGTGAAATACATTTGACAGATAAGCATTATTCGCGAATAAAAATAAATATGATGAGAGGCGAATTTGATAAATTGAACCCAAACGAAATTAGGGATTGTTCAGTAAGGAAGAATCACCCAATCTTCCCAAACAGTTTTGTTCAAACTCTTGCAAGTTATGATTCACTACATCCCGAACGGAATCTTAATGAGCCTCGCAATTCCGCTTCTCCTTTTTCTGCTAGAGAACATTCACATAAACTGACTATGGCTGAGCAGTCTCCTACTCGTGGGAGGCCCAGCTCTCCACCAGACAGGCCTCCTTCTCACGAAGCACTAGGATATTCTCTGGACGAACTTGAATATATTCGCCTTATTCCTCAGGAAAATCAGAACCGGTGATTTGAATATCAAAGATACGTTATTTCTGATAATAAACCAATTGGATTTCAAATAAAACGTACCTATGTGCCTGTGCCAACTCGAGAACATACTCTGTTATCAACATCCAATGGTGACGTTTATGCATTACTGGAGTATATTGGGATTCTTCGTGGAATATATACGACAAAAAAAGTAAGCTGCAAGTGAAAATAAATATGATGAGCGGTGCAGTTGACAAAATGACCAACACCGAACTAAAGGAATGTCATGTGGATGAGGAATATCCAATATTTTCACGTTGGTTTACTAAAGATGTTTCAAATAAAGATTCTCTACAGCATGTATATCATTAATTCAATAGAAAAAAGAGAAACAAAAATATTATATGCTGTGTAATTTGTACTATGATCGAGATTAAATTTTAAGATATAAATGCAAAATTATTATGGCAATCAAAGCTTCTTTCCTTTTATCTTTTGCGCATCCCCATAAGTTAATTCAGATTTTATTTCTGGGGAAATGTGAAATGTAGAGAGTTACTCGACTTCAAAGAACAACTAAAATTTTTTATTTTAAATAGAAATATATCGATTGCTAATGATTTTCTGCGTAAACGGTGGAATCAATAGACCTTTTTCAAATTTCCGAAAATAATAGTTTTTAGTGGTATCGAGTGGTACCATTATTCTTGAGCAAGGAGACTTTTTCAGGAGCTCTTTTAACATATTCTTCGTTGTCATATATATAATTTTAATAAAAAATGGAATTTTCTAATCGAATTTGCAGATCTTTCTATGATAATCAATTTAAAGCAAATATTTTATCATATATTGCAAAGTTTGAACGGATAATGGCATCCTTTAATGACATTCATGCTTTACAGTAAAAAATGGCTGACGAACGAACTTGTTTTTTTCTTGAAAACAAATTGTTCTTTTTATAGTTTTACACTCGAAGTATTCTCATTTTGAGAAGAAATGTATTATTTCGAAGGCATAACAAATAAGGTGCAACAAAAAATTCTGTCGCTCTTTTTGTGTATTACTGGTCTAGCATTCTTTTTAATCCACCTTCATGTGTTTTTGTTTAAAGTCTGTAAATGGCTTATTTTGGGTGTCTACAGGTTTCTATTGGTGGTCGAGTTATAAAAGATATCGACTTTTATGTGAAGCCGCATCATCTTTAAACTCCCAGTTTTTCTCTGAAGGCCTTAAAAAAAGTGCAGCATTCTTTTATCAGTAATTGCGATAACGTCAGGTTTTAATAAAATTGGATAAAATATTACAAAATAATTTTATGCAAAATGTGCATGAAAAAGATTTGCCATTAAAAACAGTTTTCCAAACTATTCAATTTTTATCTTTTAGATACAGAAACAAGCAAATTAATAAGGAGGGAGAAAAAGGGAAAATGTCGAGCAATGCAAACTCTAACTTTTTCTTTCTCCGTCCTTTTCATACTACCAGGGAACCAAAATGTTTCGGATTCAATTTATACCCCCTTATCAGGGATTACAGCGATTATTTATTGGGAATCTATAAGGTCTGATAGAGATTCTTATGTTAGTTAAAAATCAAACATAATACCTGCAGTTAAAAACATATATATAATTAAAAATTTGTCATAAGGACAACCGCAGGATTTCGCCGGAAGCGGGTGCTAATCTGAAAAATTGCACCCGCTTCCAGCGAAATCGCGGTAA